>NC_090761.1:4500368-4512868 GCF_036898095.1 Palaemon carinicauda
AAAAAACTGCCCCCACCCAGCAAAGTATCATCTCATATCATTACTCATTTAAAATTTCCTTCAGGATACATTTGCTTATTGAATCTCGCTAATTTGCTCATACATCCACTGTCCTTTATCTGATCTCTCACATTCCTCCTTAAATAAGGATGTTGAACAGCCACAGAGACATGTCACACGGTATTTTAGGTCTCGCATTAACAACCAAACTTCTCACATTCCTTCTTACATGCTCTTAACAAATGTAGTACTTCCTTTATAAAAACATTCAATTACTCTCAGTATGCTCTCATCCATACCATCCATTCTCAATATCCATCTCATACCCTCCACTCTCACTATAATCACTTTCCAGATCAAGCTTTAAACACCTATAAATAAAGTCACCTTTATCAACTGTACCTTTATTGACCAGAACAATCATTGCTCTCACCCTTTCCTTATGGATTTCCCTGGGCCTAGAAACCCTAATCAGCCCTTCAATCCCCCCATAAAACAGCATCTCACTTAAAATCTCATCAATTTCAGATGCGTTCAATTTCCTACACCTCTTAATCATCTTTATTATCTCTTCAACTTTTACACAAATCATTCCCAGTCTTTCATCACACACAGTTTTGCATGTGGCTTATCGTCCACATTTAACAAGTCTTCTTCACATTAATCACTTCAGTAACTCAGATTATATATATATATATATATATATATATATATATATATATACATATATATATATAATGTGTATATATATATATATATATATATATATATATATATATATATATGTATATATATATACACACATATATATAATGTATATATATATATATATATATATATATATATATATATATATATATATATATCGCACTCATACATATTACCCATGAAAGGAGAAGTGAGTCCTTTGAGGTCATTAATAAGACGAAACTACGAATTCGAATTTCATTCAAGCCTCTTCGCTTTTCCATACGTGATTATGATACGTATTTTATGCTCAGAGTTTACAGCCTTCTTGATTTCTTCACGTGTATATATATATATATATATATATATATATATATATATATATATATATATATATATATATATATATATGTATATATATACACGTATATATAAGTATAAATACTGTATATGTGTGTGTTTGTAAATATAAATGAGTGTTTGAATATGGGCGTAGATGTGCGTATTAGTGCGTTACCCACGTATTACAGTAAATTTTAGTACTCTCCTATCCTTCTTATTTATACAATTTCAAAATACAAATAGTTTTTATTTTTCGGAAAAATAGAAAAATTGCTTTATCCGCTTTTTTTTAGACTAATGTGTTTCCACTATCAACACCTTATTGATCTGGATACTCGAATACATACATGTACATGTACAAACATATGAATTATTACTATTATGGGAGAAGTTATCATAATTTGGGAAGGTTCACTATAATCTAATTTACCTGAAAGAAATATCTTTACTAGTAAAGTTGTTCTACCAGAAACGTTTTCACTATTCTTGGGGTTAAATAATTATCATATCGTTATATGTCTTCCTTAATGGAATGGCGAAAAAAGGTTAACTCCTGATAAGAAATTCTAGAGAGCCTTCTGGCCATCAGCCTTAAAGAGAGCCTTTATTATTTCCCAGACGGTTCCCTTATCCCTTCTTTCCAGGGCAAGTCCCGGATATTTGTATGTAATAATTCTGATCACTTATCGTGATTCTGTTGTGCAAAACCTGGTTTTTGATTACGTGAAATCCGTTCAATTTCCATTGAATTAAACCAACGTATAAGACACAGTCTCAAAATTATTTGATAAATTCACGTTTCCACTTAGTTTAAGTAATAGTGATTTTCTCCTTAACTAAGGCCATGGCCCATCAGTCATTAAGAAATAATTTTAGATATTTTTCTTTTATTAACTTAAAAATCGTAACGTCAAATTGTCATTATATTCTTTTTTGTTTATATCATATAACAGTATTAAACACTTGGTTTATTTTTCCTTGTATTGTTTTATAGCCTCAAGAGTGTACGTACTATGTCCCCGTAAAGACAGGGAATTAACAAAACTTTCATGAGTCCCTAGTTAAGAACTACCTCAAGTAATCTATATTTGATCCCTGAACACTTTTATCTGCCTCGCCTGTAGTTTTCCCCATTATGGAGGAGCAATTTTACCCTCATAATACTCTCTCTTGCCGTTTTAACAAAACGTGCATCGCATTTTCTATCCCCGACTCAATTGCAGTGCCGTAACATATTCATCTCCAAAGCGGGTCCATAAAAACGTCATGTTTTTTTTTTTTAATTCAATACTCTTTAATGGCTTTCATTGTATCATAAACAGCTTCATACAAACACCTCTCTCTGGTTGAAATTAATTTTATGCAATTCTGAAGCATTTTTTTTAACTCATAAGATAAGCTATCAGTATGAAAAAATAATTTTGTGATATTTCTTCATATACATGTTTTACCATTAACCCTCATTGAACGTTAAGTTTTCCTTTTCTTTACTTCTCTCTAGGACACTTTATCCTCACTCGATTTGTGCCTCAATTTCTTATATCTCATGTATCGATAAATATTAATAGGGGTCAATATGGATAATAACCTTAGGCACTTTAATTAAACACCATTTTCAATTACTTTTTTTTCTTTTTAATCACCTTGGTGGAGGCAATTTTAGGTTCAAATATTTACAGGAATTCAGAGTAAGAATATACTTATAGTCCTTTTACTGAACTTTTTTTTTTTAACATTTACCATTTCTTTCCCTTCATTTGATTGACGCTTGATAGATACTGAATAATAATTCATTAAGTTTAATAAAAGTTTGATATAAATAGTGTTTATTACAAACTAACAATCGAACTGAATTTATTGTGAATTTCTATTTAATTTTCCAAAATTTATAAATAATATACAGTACTGTACTGTATTTTGTACTTCAGGTTGTTAGTGCTAGCGATGGAGTGTTACTATGAGATTCAGGGCCTCTGTAACACGTTTTTTCCGCAAAATTTTTTTATCTATGAATCTCAAAAATATAACGCTTCTTCAGAATGCACATTATATCAACACATAAATTTTGACTATATTCTGCATTACATAAGTTGAATAAATTTGGTACTTATAATGTAAAAGTGACGTTTTTTGAAGACGGGCCAACTTACTCAGAGAAAAGGTTTCGAACGCACTCGTTACGTAACTTATGACAGCATTTCTTCCCTCTTTCTCGATCGATGATTGGCTATACGTAACGAAGGCTATACCTCTGCCAACAATGACACAAAAGTTTAAATAAAAACAAAGCAGTACACCTTTATGAACTCAGAAACCTCTCCACTGATAATTGTCATAATGAACAAACCAACAAAATATGTTAATAAATACAAAAACACTTCGATTATTAGTCTAACTCCCAAATAAGTTTCCTAAGAAATTACAGTCTACTTTATAGGTCACAATCAGATTGACAAGGTGTAGGGAATAGTTGGTAATTTTCAAAAACGTAGTAGACAAGCTTGATTTGATAACTGCTATATCCCATGTCAAGCAATTTTTATTTATTGTCTATCTACCTACCTATTTACTGTAAATAAAAAAAAAAAAAGACGGTACCGTATTTTGGCTTTAAACCTTCACCAATAATTATCGTCAGAATGGTGACTTCATGAGGCTCCACCCACTTTGGCCTGGTTATAATTCAGGATAACACTGAAGGCTATCATGGACATTGTTGGATCATAAAATTTAAATTCTGGCTATAAAAACTCATTTCTCGAGTAGTTTTAAGAAGTGCTAAATGATCCTCAAGGATCCCAGCAGTTGGCCTAAACGTTTAATTTATGTATACTACTGTTGCGGCACTACTGCTACAGTAGTATTACTACGCTAGCACAGATACCCCACCCACATTTATGTATCGTTCCGCCATTCATAAAGTCTTTGTAATGTTTTTTCACTGTGCAATAAGCCATGGCCTCCTCAGAAATTAAGTTTAACATTAGATGATAGGTTATTTCATTAAGCTGACAAATTATGGCAATTGGGTATGTTATTGCCGATGTTGAAGCTAAAGATAAAGTATGGTATCCTTCCTTTATTGCATTATCATCTTTACTACTATTTGTTTTGCTACATGTAGTAATTATTTTAAAGGATAAATGAATTATGTTCACTTTACTTCTATAAATTCCCATTAGATATACAAATAAAACTCCTAAAACTATTCCTGATTTATTTACAAAATCCAGTCATGCCCAAAACATATATGGTCGTACGGCCTAAGAAGAAGAAAAAAAATTATATCGGATGATCCGTTGGTCTGATGGAGAGTTTAGCACAAAATTCTTATTTTAACAAAAATAGTTATATAAAGACTCTTTACATACAATCTCTCTCTTTCTCTCTCTCTCTCTTGGTGGCATAGTGAATAGTTAATGGAAATGTTCAAATGCCTGAATGACATTACAAGTATTATAATCATGTTACGCTAAATACAAATCCGAACATAAATATTGGATTTAAACTAAAAACTGAATAATTACCTATTCAGGCTATAGTAAATATGGCCACGGGCTTTCTCTTGACGGTATAAAGTTGCAAGTCGTAAGACAAATGCAGTTTTGCAACCACGGGGGCAATTCCAAATCCTGTTAGCCATTCTTGACTGTTATGGTTTTCAGAGCCGATGGAAGAAGGTAAATGGGTGTCTGGTGGATGGGCGGGGCAAAATTTTGTCAAAAGGTGTTTACATTGCTTACGTAATGAATGTTTTCAACTCTTGGCTCGTAATCACTGGCCATGGCGTCGGCTAGATCATTTTCACTCTATAAAAATTAAAACTATCGGGTTTAGGTTATTGATAATGCTGACAAAATTTGTGTGTGGTTGTAAAATATACATATGTCAATTTTCAGCTACATCCGATGCTTTGATAAGAAGCAAAGTCCAAAAAACCGTGTTACAGAGGCCCCGAATCTCATAGTAGGTTCAACTATCTGTAGCATTGTGAGAGAAGTATTTTTGGAGGGCATTCTTCGTCATTCTCTCACAAGTGACGATGAAGACATTGTATCATTATACATTGCTCTCACAACCAAGATAGTGTTGACAGTATCTTCTCTACTTCTTGTAAATAGTAAGTTTTCTTACGTGTTTTTTTCTCAAATCGTTTGACTTTTTGCTGAAACTGGTTTAACCTTTACACTGTTATCAGTGACTTAGTTAAAAATTTGCAAAATATTTGCTAATAATTTTCATTACAAAAAAATATAGAATGTCAAACTAATTAAACAGTGTTGTGTACTCTTGGAGGAGTCCTATAAGCAAAGGGAGACATACCTATACCTGTATTTCCTCGTCTCTGGAGTTGTGGAAGACCTAAGCTTCAAGAAGAGTTCCCTTGTGATGTTCATGAACAGGGCAAAACTCACCTATAGAAAAAAAAATATATAATTAAGAAAAGTTACATGGATAAAATAACTTAAAAGCTACAGTCTACATATGGATTATTATTATTATTATTATTATTATTATTATTCGAAATGAGTGATCAGCGATGTAAAAAATTGCCAGAAAACCGTACGTTTAGGAGAAAACTTTCCATGTTATATCAAGAAATTAAAAAAAAAATCATAAAAGAGAAATGAACTAAACACTATTTATATATATACACTAGTAGATAATTATATACACATTATATTTATATATATATATATATATATATATATATATATATATATATATTTATATACATACATACACACACACACACACACACACATATATATATATATATATATATATATATATATATATATATTTGTGTATGGATGTGTAATGGATAGTATTCTCGATTCGACAAGTCTATAGGTTTGGAAGGAAGGCGAACGGAAGCAGAAACTTGAGCATCTTGAGCTCTATTTATTAAGGAGATCGGCAAGCTTTCGGGAAATAATCTATCCCATTATCAAGTTTAAAAACGAAGAATATAAACTATTTGTTACACATTGATTACTAAAATATATGAAATTAAATCTAACGGAGCAAAAATTATAATACACATAAAAAAATAAAACTACAGTGATTCCAATGCACTAAGAGAAAAAAGGCTGTTATGGCAACTAAAATAAACGTTTACTTAGATCTCAGACACAAGAGAGAATTTAATCACAGCGCAAGCAAGAAAATTACTCGGTAAAATTAAGCGGACAATTAGAAGTTAAGGAGGGTTCAAAGACATCTTTAGACTGTAGAAATAATTAATAGAGAAGTGAAATATTAAGCAATATGTAAAGTGAAGGAACAGAGCTAGTTGAGTGATTTAGTGTTAGTGATAGATGTTTAGTGAAAAGACCCTCGAGGGAAGATATAGAATATTTATTAAGTGAATATGATGATATTTTACAAAATATTTGATGGTTTGTTTACATGAAAAAAATATTATATATATATATATATATATATATATATATTATACTGTAGTACATATATATATATATATATATATATATATATATATATATATATGTACTACAGTATATATATATATACTCTATATATATATATATATATATATATATATAATCTTTATATGTATAAATATATATATGGATATATATAAATTTCTATCTCGTACTTGGGATCAAACCCTAGCCCCTTCAAATGAAAGGCCTTGTCGCTTCAACCCTGCCACCAGAAGCCATAAAAGAAGTCGGAATCTAACAGCTATCTGCAGTTCAGGATCAACCTGGTGAAACATCAGTCTCTTACCAGCGAGTTTTCCCTGACTTCCCGGCCCACTAAGTGACACAATTGATAGCTTTTTAGTTGGAATTACCCCTAATGAGTCAATACTGATGAAAATCAACACAATATCGTGTTCAAATGGAAATAAATTTCTACCTCATACTTGGGATCGAACCCTAGCCCCTTCATATGAAAGGCCAGATCGCTTCCAGCCATGCCACCACAAGCTATTCAAGATTTACCTGGCGAAACATCAGTCTCTTACCAGCGAGTTTTCCCCAACTTCCCGGCCCACTAGGTGACAATTGATAGCCTTTTAGTTGGAATTACCCCTATTGAGTCAATATGGATGAAAATCAACATAATATCGAGTTCAAATAGATGTAAATTTCTACCTCATACTTGGTATTGAACCGTAGCCCCTTCATATGAAAGGCCAGATCGCTTCCAGCCCTGCCACCACAGGATCAGAAGAATTCGGAACCTAATTGCTACCTGCTGTTCAGGATTTACCTGGCGAAACATCAGTCTCTTACCAGCGAGTTTTCCCCAACTTCCTGGCCCACTAGGTGACAATTGATAGCTTTTTAGTTGGAATTACCCCTAATGATTCAATATGGATGAAAATCAACACAATATTGTGTTCAAATAGATATAAATTTCTACCTCATACTTGGGATCGAACCCTAGCCCCTTCATATGAAAGGTCAGGTCGCTTCCAGCCATGCCACCACAGGATCAGAAGAATTCGGAACCTAATTGCTACCTGCTGTTCAGGATTTACCTGGCGAAACATCAGTCTCTTACCAGCGAGTTTTCCCCAACTTCCTGGCCCACTAGGTGACAATTGATAGCTTTTTAGTTGGAATTACCCCTAATGAGTCAATACTGATGAAAATCAACACAATATCGTGTTCAAATGGAAATAAATTTCTACCTCATACTTGGGATCGAACCCTAGCCCCTTCATATGAAAGGCCAGATCGCTTCCAGCCATGCCACCACAAGCTATTCAAGATTTACCTGGCGAAACATCAGTCTCTTACCAGCGAGTTTTCCCCAATTTCCCGGGCCACTTGGTGACAATTGATAGCTTTTTAGTTGGAATTACCCCTAATGAGTCAATACTGATAATAATCAACACAATATCGAACCGTAGCCCCTTCATATGAAAGGCCAGATCGCTTCCAGCCCTGCCACCACAGGATCAGAAGAATTCGGAACCTAATTGCTACCTGCAGTTCAGGATTTACCTGGCGAAACATCAGTCTCTTACCAGCGAGTTTTCCCCAACTTCCTGGCCCACTAGGTGACAATTGATAGCTTTTTAGTTGGAATTACCCCTAATGATTCAATATGGATGAAAATCAACACAATATTGTGTTCAAATAGATATAAATTTCTACCTCATACTTGGGATCGAACCCTAGCCCCTTCATATGAAAGGTCAGGTCGCTTCCAGCCATGCCACCACAGGATCAGAAGAATTCGGAACCTAATTGCTACCTGCTGTTCAGGATTTACCTGGCGAAACATCAGTCTCTTACCAGCGAGTTTTCCCCAACTTCCTGGCCCACTTGGTGACAATTGATAGCTTTTTAGTTGGAATTACCCCTAATGAGCCAATACTGATGAAAATCAACACAATATCGTGTTCAAATAGAAATAAATTTCTACTTCATACTTGGGATCGAACCCTAGCCCCTTCTAATGAAAGGTCAGGTCGCTTCCGGATGCTCTATAAGAAGTCGGAACCTAACTGCTACCTGCAATTCAGGATTTACATGGCGAAACATCAGTCTCTTACCAACGAGTTTTCCCCAACTTCCTGGCCCACTAGGTGACTATTGATTGCTTTTTAGTTGGAATTACCCCTAATGAGTCAATATGGATGAAAATGAACACAATATCATGTTCAAATAGATATAAATATCTACCTCATACTTGGTATCAAACCGTAGCCCCTTCATATGAAACGCCCGGCTGCTTTCAGCCATGCCACCACAGGATCAGAAGAATTCGGAACCTAATTGCTACCTGCTGTTCAGGATTTACCTGGCAAAACATCAGTCTCTTACCAGCGAGTTTTCCCCAACTTCCCGGCCCACTAGGTGACAATTGATAGCTTTTTAGTTGGAATTACCCCTAATGATTCAATATGGATGAAAATCAACACAATATCGTGTTCAAATAGATATAAATTTCTACATCATACTTGGGATCGAACCCTAGCCCCTTCATATGAAAGGCCAGGTCGCTTCCAGCCATGCCTTCAGAGGCTCTAAGAGGAGTCAGAAGCTAACTGCTACCTGCAATTCAGGATTTAGCTAGCAGGACATCTGTCTTTTACCAGCGAATTTTCCCCGACTTCTCGGCCCACTAGGTGACACAATTGGTAGCTTTTTAGTTGGAATTACCCCTAATGAGTCAATATGGATGAACATGAACACAGTATCGTGTTTAAATAGATATAATTCTCTACCTCATACATATACATATACGGAAGTGAATGAAAATATATCTAAATAAATGACGACAGTCTTATGTAATTTACTAACATTTACTCAATCCTACATGAGTGGGACCCACCTTATGAGCTGGCTATACATCTCTTAGATTCACAAATGAAATACGTGAATAAAATAATCTACTCTCATGTTAGACCAGCTATGTAAGTATATATATATATATATATATATATATATATATATATATATATATATATATATATATATATGTATATATATATATACAGTATATATATATATATATATATATATATATATATATATATATATATATATATATATATATATATATATATGTCTGTGTTTGGGTGCGCTGGTTATCATGAAGGCATAGAAATATATTTTTTCTTCTTCCCTAATGATGACAGACAATGCCAGGAGTTCGGCTTTACATCATTTACTCACGACCAAATGTTAAAAAAATTCCAATTCAACTTTACATTTTGTTTTATACAAAACATCAGTGGAAATAGAATTCTGGATGTTTTCGGATTGATTGAAAAGCGATATGAAAGCAGATATGCTGGTAGAGAATACTATTTTATGAAATCATTTATTCTGTTAGAAATTCTTTTTTCCTATTCAATTTCTGTACAATTTTCATCAGCACATCTGAACTTTTTACCACTGACATATTCTCACATCATGTAATTCAATTTTACCAATTATTAATGCGAAGTAATTACAAAAAACTGAATATTTTTAGCATTATTGCTTAGAATAACTTCTAATAAGGCAAGACGCGCATTACCATATTACCATTGTACAGTGATAACGCATTTGCCTAGCATTCGCATGGCAACAGATCGATCCCAGCCATAGAACGTGAGTTTAAGCTGTTTACTGGACTGTGTTTGGGCACCACATGGGGTTACCCAGGTGACGTTCTGGTGAGTATCAAATCTGATGAAACTGGAACTGAAATCAGACACCTTTAACCTTTAGAAATGATAAGGGAAAAAGGTTGGCTCGAACTCTCATAGTCAACGGAGCTGAGTCTTAAAGGAAAGACAAAGGCATGAAGATGACATCGAACTAAATGTTACCGAGCCATGGAATCCCGGTGTTTTAAATTTCTGCAAAATACATGTAAAAGTAAACCAAAGGTTTCCTAAGAAAGATACAAATTCAAGAACTATAAATCTCGTTTTACGGAATGTCAGGTTTTGTCAACTGATACCTTTATAAGAAAGTTCTTACTCTCGAAATACTGCAAATATTATATTATTCTGGTATGAATACACTTATACACGTATTCATTCATATATGCAAACACGCATACACATATATAAAAATATATAATCATATATACATATATATGTATACATATACATATGCACACATCATTTACATACATACATACATACATACATACATATATATACGTGTGTGTATATATATATATATATATATATATATATATATATATATATATATACATATATATATATATATATATATATATATATATATATATATATATATATATATTCAGATATACGTACAGTATATATACATAGGTATATGTATGTATATATAAGTATATATTTAGGTAAACATATATATATATATATATATATATATATATATATGTGTGTGTGTGTGTGTGTGTGTGTGTGTGGGTGTGTGTGCTTGTGTGTGTGTATGAGTATGTGTCAGTTTATGTGTTTGTATATGTGTGTATGTGTTTGTGTGTGTGTAAATATGTGCGTGTTTGTCGGGGCCTAGGGAATAGGTGTACTTTTGAGAGAGAGAGAGAGAGAGAGAGAGAGAGAGAGAGAGAGAGAGAGAGAGATGAAATAAACAACTCTATCTTAACGCTCCTTATTCAAGAAATCATTAGTGTCATAATTAAATATCCTGTTTTTTATAATAAAAAGGGAGATAAGATTATTGATAATAAATTATTAATTATTAATCATTAATCATAATTATTAATTATTAATTATTAATTATAAATTATTGATTAATAATAATAATAATAATAATAATAATAATAATAATAATAATAATAATAGGGGCGTAAAACACAACATACTTTGCTTGCGCTCATTTCCTCTCCTATTTTGCAATTAAAATCTCCCAATTTTAATAGATGTTCTTCGTTCATATTTTTTTCCCTTGACATCTTTTATTCATTTGTATATTTTCTATAATTCTTTCTTACCCTTCTTAACTTATTGTGGAGCATGCACTAGGCCTAGACATTTTATTACCAATGTTAATTTTTATCCAAAGTGCTTCATTTCTTACAATTTTCAACTCTTTCACTAACGTCAGTACTACCCTCCCCTTTTGTGCTTTTATTGTTCTCATATAAGTCATATCATTTTTTTTCAATATTTTTCATCTCACACGCGTATTGACACAAAGGGCCTCAGTTAGATTTCGCCAGTCGCCTCTATCTTGAGCTTTTAATTCAATACTTCTCAATTCATCATCTCCTATTTCACGCTTCATAGTCCTCAGTTATGTAGGCTTGGGTTTTCAACTCTTCTAGTGCATTGTGGAGCACAGTTGAAAGTTTGGTGAACTAATCTCTCTTGGGGAGTGCGAAGAGCATGCTCAAACCTTATCCATCTACGCCTCGTCATAATATCATCCACATAGACACTCGAGTAATCTCATAATTTAATTTGTAATCCTGTCCTGCCAATTAACTCCTAATACTCTTCTAAGGGTTTTGTTCCTAAATCTACTAAATATGTTGGCGATTGTTTCATTGTCATACCAAGACACGTGCCCCTACAGTGACACAGATCTCTCTAAATTGATAAATAGCCTGATTTTTATATGTAATTTTAGGCGATTTAATTTCCAAGTTTTACTTAGCCTAGCCATTGCCTGATTTGTTATTTTCAATCTTTCACTAAACTCTATACCTAAAGACACTATATTTGAGATCCTAATTCCTAAATGCTTAAATTACTCTACCTCATTTGCTAAAAAAAAATCATTGACTCTTTCCTTACCTTCAATTTCTTTCATTTTGTATGGCTGTCTGCTCATGTTGTCCTGTTTAACCTGTCTGCTTTTTTTGATAACTATATTAATTTCTCAATACTTCTTATTTCTCTCTCCCTAACACTTGAATCTCCAGGCTCCCTTTAGATATCAACAATATCTTTCCGCCAGATAATATTAGCACATTTCATTAACCTATTATCACCTAGGTGAAACATCATAGACTTTCCAGTCTTTGTTATTTTTTTG
>NC_090761.1:4517868-4530368 GCF_036898095.1 Palaemon carinicauda
AGTTATTGGGTCCTCTGATTGGCCAGACAGCATTACATTCGATCCCTCTCGCTGGTTACGGCTCATTTTCTCTTTGCCTACACAGGCACTGAATAGTCTGGCCTATTCTTTCCATATTCTCCTATGTGTTCATACACCTGACAACGCTGAGATTACCAAACAGTTTTTCGATCAAGGGGTAAATTACTGCAATGTAATTTGTTTAGTGGCCACTTTCCTCTTGTTAAGGGTAGAAGAGACTCTTTAGCTATTGTACGCAGCTCTTCTAGGAGAAGGACACTCCAAAATCAAACCGGTGCTACTATAGCATGAGGTCTACCACACTATAGCATGAGATCTACCTCCCGTTAGTACTATAGCGTGAGGTCTACTGCTGAATTATTCGTCCCTCATAGATAAAAGCACATTTCATACATTTGTTTAAGCAATAAACACTAAAGTTAAACATTAGGGCAATAGGGAGTGGAGAATAATTGTGTACTTCCGGAGATCAGATAATTTTTTTTTCTTTTTCTGAAAGATATGAAATACGAATTAGTCAGATATGTGAAAAATCAAATAATATAGCTACAGTCTCAAAGTCAGATAGATATTTATTATTAACTTTTAAGTTTGTTTATTAAATATACTGATATTATGATAGGGTTGCCAGAGAACCCTTAGTGCTCACATTTTCTTTGTACTGCAGTTCTCCATATGAGGCATAAATCTCTTCAGGTTTATTTGAATATTATTTTCTCTAAAATTCATGCTCTTAATTTTTCTTATTAAATATTGTGAGATTAACTTACATTCATCCTCTTAATTTTTCTTTATTTAAAGGTTATGAGAATATTCAATGGTATTATAATTATAAGGTTGTGAGCGAATGTTTTATCTTCTTAATGAAATAGAAGTATCGAAGAATTGGTTGACTTTTGTGATATTCAGCATTTCTGAACTGTCATTGAAAGGAACTGTTTATTAATTTAATTGTATTTTAATGCATTTGATACTAAAAATGTTTCCTCAGCATTACCATTTTAGAATTATAAAGTAGACATAGTAACATCACTGTTCTAACAAATACTGTTTAAAACTAATTGAAAATAGGTGAATATAAAACTTTCAGAGTAGCCCTCCTTTTGTTGACTATGTGGTATTTCAGAAGGTAGGTAATAAGGTACCCTGACACTTGTACGAATTTGTGGCACGCATTGTCACGACTCGAGTCGTGAACTGGCGTGAACTCGTCGTGAACTGGAGTGAACTCGTCGTGAACCTGTCGTGGCATGTCGTGACGAGAATTTTGAAATGTTAAAAATTTTGGTCACGACAAAATTTCGTGAACGCGGCGTGAACTATGCGCGAACTGTTCGTGAACTAGTCGGGACGATGCGGGAAGTGCCCAAACTATGCTCAAACTATGCATGAACTCGTCGTGAACTCGTCGTGCCAGTTCGTGTCAATGTGGACAGGTGAGCTGTGATTCTGAGGTAATTTTTTTTTTTTTTCCCAGTTCGTGCCACAAAATGTCACGACTTGCCACGACAAATTCGGGGCAAAAAGTCGTGCAAGTGTCAGCCTGGCAATATCCGATACTATAGCATAGTCATGAATTATTTTTTATTGAAATGTAAGTACAGTATTTATTGTTAACGTTGCTTTTAAAGTGATCATGGAGGTGTAAAGGTATGAAACAGCAGATGCCGTATGTAACAGGCTTTGGTTTACATTTTATATTGACAACCAGCAGGAGGTAGAGTAATATTGTTTGTTAAGAATGTATTTAGGAGCTCCATTTGCTTCCTTTTATATGGGCAGGTCACGTGGACAGGTCACGTTTTTGATGGATTTGGGCAGTTCATATGTTCGATGGTTAGGTGCGGGGCTCTGGGACGCTGGTCACGCGGTAGACTTCACCCTCCACCTGGGTAGGCGACATATGGCGGTAGACCTCACACTATAGTAGCACCATCAAACCATTGTTCTCTAGTCTTGGGTAATGCCATAGCCTCTGTCTTGGGTTGGAGTTCTCTTGCTTGAGGGTGCACACGGCCCCACTATTCTTCTTATTTCTCTTCTTCTTGTTCAATTCAAGTTTTCATAGTTATATATGAAATATTTTTTTTAATGTTGTTACTGTCTTTGAAATATTTGCTTTAATTGCTCATTTCTTCTCTTGCAGTTTCTTTCTTTCCTCTCCTCACTGGGCTGTTTTCCCTAGTGGAGCCTTTGGGCTTATAGCATCCTGCTTTTCCAACTATGGTTGGAGCCTAGCAAATAATAATAATAATAATAATAATAATAATCCAACAACATCTAAGAAAAAGAAATGAACATGGGCAGGCTATATAATGAGAATGAAAGATAGTAGATGGACATTACGAATAACATACATGGTCCCTAGAGACTGCAAAAGAAGCAGGGAAAGGAAGAGAAAACGATGGATTGACGAATTCAGAAAGTTTGCGTGTGTGAACTGGTATAGAAAGGCCATAAACAGACGCATGTGAAAGGACATTTTTTGAGGCCTTTGTTCTGCAGTGGACTAGTAACGGCTGATGATGATGATACATAAACATATACATATATCCATTAACTATCTCGGACACTCCTGCCATGGCCGGGCAGGCAACAAATCCCAGCTTATGTTTACACCAAGAGAGAACTTGGAATGAGGTATTTCACCGTCAATAAGAGGTCCACGGTGGTTACTTGTACGGATTCTGAAATCTTACACAATAATCTACTTTAAGGACCCGATGGGGAGAAATTTCCTGGGCTACAAGTCGCTCCCTTTCCTACCCTGACAACTTGATTGGTCGATCCCTTTGACTTTGAAAGCCTTTGACAGAATTTCCTAGAATGGTCGAGCCCCTGATAACCATTGAAACTTGTCTCTAATAAGAATCTGGAGGAGGCCTTTTTGTTAGATATATCTGTTTCAACTTGAGAAATTATATGTTCGTTTATCCATCCTGTTAACTTGGGATTTTTTTTTCTTTAAAGAAAACCGATCATATAATTCTAACTCAGTACCAAAAACATTACAGAACAAATGTAAGGAAAATACCTACATGTATTTTTTTTATTTCTCTGCAGATTTGATACTATTGATAATCCCGCACACAAATTTTCATTCTTTAAATATCTACTCTATCACTGTGTTCTCTCCCTGTTTAGAGTGATCTCTTATTACCTCCAGATTAACGCCTATATTATCCCATTTTTTTTTCTTGTACATCGATTATAACCCCTTTTTTTTATTTTCTTGTTTGTCTTTCATCTTTCTTTGTCAGGGTGTGTGACCCCATCTTTCTTTAGAGACTAATTCATAATTTTGCATTTTCTATGTCTAACTGAAACAAGTATCTTTGCAAAAAATACCCTCTTAGATCTACTGTAGATATTCTTTCCTTCCTCCTAAGCATCAAATTCTCGGCCTAATCTTATTTAGATCTTTTGTGCGAGTCTGACGACCCCTCCAACAGTGTCCTTAGATTCTATCTAAATTCAAGCTAACAATTAAATAAATTCATCATAAATAATTTTATTCTTGTATAAATAATACCAAAGTATTAGAAGTCGTTTAAAGGAAACATCTGATAACACCGTTAAGAAATTAACTATAAAAATAGAATGTTTAGTTTTCGAATATTTTACTTCCGATATTTTGTATTTAATGTAATTCATCGAAAAATGAAGGGAGGAGCTGAGAAATGAATTCAAGGTAAGTTTTTATTATATTATATGAAGAAGGGAAAAGATTAGCATTAAAAAAAAATGTTGATCCGAACTTTGAATGATCGAACAGTCAGGGTCTTATACCCAAGCCTCCATAAAACCTGCAAATATATATAAAAATACAAACTGTAACATTCTTACTCCAATGTCACTATTCTGTGTATGTGTGAGATTTCTTATTCATATATGCAGCACTTTTTATGTAGTAATGATAAACCTGAGGCAAAACAAGCTTAATTATCAGGTGTTTAATTGGAAGCCCCCTTTTACCATGCCTGACCTACCTTAACCACGATATATAATTAATGGAACCTACGTATTTTTGCTAGTGGAAAATCTGCCACTAAGAAAAATAAGTGTAATGTATAACTTAAGGGATTTTGACAAAGGAAAAACCTATTTCTGGGGAGATACCTGTGACGCCCGGTGAAAAGAGTCCTTCTTTACACTTTTCTGATATAAATACTTCCAAATATACCAGAGAAATTTAAAGTATGGAATGCAGAGGTTACTACCCTCGCGCGAACACCCAGTGGGCGTCGTGTATAAAGCAGGGGCGTGTGGAAACCACTATTCACAGGCTGTCTTCCATTTAGATCATTCCTTCATCAAAGGGAAGGGGCGTAACAGAGACCCTACCTATCATACCATCGCCATTCTACCGTCGCCCGATGCTAGCGCCCTCTGAACTACATCCTTCTGTTGGACATCATAAGCGGCGGTTGATTTTTGTGTGCCGCTTGGTTTTTTAGCTATTTTCGACAGTTTTTTCTATGGGATTTAAAGTACGCTCATAAACGTCAGAGGCAAGACACAGAAACAATGCCCTAGCGACTGACTTTATATACATTTGTCTAGCACCCAAGACCCCTCTGCCCCCAAGATAGGACCATGGAGTGCCAAGCAATGGCTGTTGATGACTCAGCAGGTAGATCTATAGGCTTCCCAAAACCCCCATCCCTAGCTCACAAGGGTGGTGAGGTTAGAGACGCAACAAAAAACTATTGACATAGCATGGGGCTCGAACCCCAGTCCAGCAGATCGCGAGGGAGGGAGGTTTACAACAGGTTACTTCAAGTTAAAAGAAGTTGGACAACAAACCTAATATAGAAAACAAAAAAGTGTGTGCATAAGGTCCGTTTCAGTGGGTATTTATGAATCATCATAGTTGTGGTGGCCTGTTGGTAACGTCCTTGCCTGGTGATCGCCAGACTGGGGTTCGAGTCCTGCTCAAACTCGTTAGTTCCCTTGGTCACTGCAACCTTACCATCCTTGTGAGCTAAGGATCGGGTGTTTGGGTAAGCCTATAAGTCTATCTGCTGAGTCATCAGCAGCCTTTACCTGGACCTCCTTGGTCCTAACTTGGGCGGAGAGGGTGTTTGGGTGCTAATCATACGTATACATGGTCAATCTTTAGGGCATTGTCCTGCTTGATAGGGCAATATCACTGTCCCTTGACTCTGCCATTCATGAACAGCCTTTAAACCTTTAAAACCTTTGAAGTAGCTATTTTTATTATTGTGCTCATGATGGATATGTCATCAAAAGGCAATTGCTTTAGTAGGAATCTTTTCCTATTTTGATCATGTCATTGTACCTCCAATCTTGACTTGCTTGCTGACACCCACTCATGGTCTTAAGATTTTCGTAAGATTTGTGAATGATCACGATGAAAATATACACTTTATGAGAATAATCAGGCATTTCAATAAATATATCATTGGATTTAAAAATCTTGTCAAATTATGTGGGATGTTAAGGGAGAAATTTTTCTCTAATTCTAACTTCAATGGAATTATCGTTTCGCTTTTCATGAATGAAATTTCTCGAGTTGAAATCTTGTCGGTCTTTAAAAATTAGAAATTTATTTCTTAAGATTTCACTTTCTAAAAAGAACTGAATTTCTATTACTTAAAGTTTTTCTGAGTTTTCCCGATAAGGAAACCTTCCATTATCTGTAAAGAGGTTTAGTCCTCTGAAAAAAAAAAAAAAAAGAATTATGAAAATCTATTTTTCTTCTTACAACTCACTCTCAAGGCAGAATCCCTTGTATAATAAATGGTTCTCGCTTTGAGATGTCGGCATTATAGCTGAGCCCCACAGCTTTTAAAAAGATCTCGTTCAAATTTTATAGAAAGTCGAATAAATGCTATTATTGTTTTGATGACTCATTTGAAAGAATAACCTACACGTGGGCAATTTGCCTTTGAATATACATGAAGAAAAGTATATTGAAATTGAGATAATGTGCAAAGTTGTTCATGTTGCAAAGATTTCTTTACAAATACATTTCTGTTAACTATAGAGTTTATAATATTTTTTAACTGCATTACTTCTGACATATACTTTTTTTATGACAATATCATTTAAAAATGCACAAAGCAACACGCGAGTTTCATTTCGAAAATATAGAGTCAGGAGGCCAGAGAACTTCAAATCAATCAATCGAAAATATAGCAGATAATTCTCTTGACTGAATTTTATGTGATTTTATAAAAAATAAAAAGTTATGACTTCAAGTCGAATCCCAAGACATCGCACTTCCGAAATCAATCATTTCTTTTTCATTTCTTCAACCGACGAGAATTCCTAATACTTTTCGATATTACGTCAAATTTTAAGAATAAGTGGAAAACTTATCCCCCAACCACAGATATCAGCGAATGCAGATTGAAATTATTATCCAGAGTTGACTTTACTTTGGCCAGCCCGAGCGAGTCGGCACTTGGGGAATCCAAAGATATGTGGCATTGTAGATTCCTCCCTTCCTTTGATTAATGCAATTAGGAGATGTACTGATGTCCAGAAGGGAATTATTTCAGGAGAAAAAGAGTAAAGTAAAATTTAAATGCAACTGGGATAGTTCGTTTGAATTATTATTATTATTATTATTATTATTATTATTATTATTATTATTATTATTATTATTATTATTATTATTCAATGTTAAAGATCAGAAAGTAATTTGCTTAATCATTTCTTTGCAACCTTGTGGAATGATCTTCCCAATTGGGTAGTTGAATCAGTAGAACTTCAAAATTTCAAAGTTGGAGCAAATGTTTTTATGTTGACCAGGTTGTCATGAGTCTTTTTATAGTTTATATATGACATATCTATTTTGACGTTGTTACTGTTTTTAGAATGATTTATTGTTAATTTGTTCTCATTATTTATTTATTTCCTTATTTCCTTTCCTCACTGGGCTATTTTTCCCTATTGGAGCCCTTGGGCTTATAGCATCTTGCTCTTCCAACTATGGTAGTAGCTTGGCTAATAATAATAATAATAATAATAATAATAATAATAATAATAATAATAATAATAATAACCTTGATATAAAATAAAGTTCCGTGTCTCTAACACTTAGGAAAATAACTAATTGGGTCCAGTTGATATTCAAAAAGTCATGAAACAGGTTTTTGTTCTTATTAACTAATCGAAGTCGAGATCATAGTTTAGATATATATTGTAACATTTGTTGTAATTTCATGTTAGCTACAAAAGTATTTTAAATGCTTACGTCGATCATGGCATGCCGTGTAAACGGCTAATGATACATATATCTTCCCTCTTCATTTTACAGCACCATTTATAAAATAATTATGATCATGTCCTACAAAACTTTTATTATACTTATATCTTTTTAAGTTAAATCCCATCTTCACATAAATGATAATTTTAGTATTCTTGTTTAATTTTTTTGATAAGCAAATAGAGAATTAAGCTATAACTATTCCACCTATACTTTCGAAAATGAAGGTAAGTTTCCCACACACACTCACTCACAAAGAGAGAGAGAGAGAGAGAGAGAGAGAGAGAGAGAGAGAGAGAGAGAGAGAGAGAGAGAGGTCAGGAAGTAATTGTTATGGTGAGGTCTAATTATTGTCTTTGTTGGCGCCGTCACAACTAGCAATCCTATAACATGATTAAGTTGTTTATATCTGACATCTATTAAGTAGGATGTTGGGAGCTGTGGAAGCTCAACGGTGTGAGATAAGGTAATTCTTTGTATACACATATACCTACGCACACACACACACACATATATATATATATATATATATATATATATATATATATATAAGATAAATTTTGCAAATTTTTACGTGTTTTTCATATTCAAATAAGCCATATATATTTATGATACATTAATGTCTGGATTCTCTTAACGACCTCGGGATCAGAGCCCCAGGCGAAATCACACAAAGACAAGAGCTTGGCTCCGGCCGGGAATCGAACCCTGGTCGGCAAGCCTGTATAGACAGTGACTAAGCCACTTGGCCACGAAGAAGGATAAAAGTCAATGACAATTCTTCTGTACTTATACCTGTCGAATTCAGGTATTTTGTACTTAGAATTGAAATCAACCCATCCTCACCATCGTAGCTAATTGGTAGTTTGTTACTTGGCATTCAATTAATGATAAATTTTGCACATTTTTACGTGTTTTTCATATTCAAATAAGCCATATATATTTTTGATACATTAATGTCTGGATTCTCTTAACGACCTCGGGATCAGAGCCCCAGGCGAAATCACACAAAGACAAGAGCTTGGCTCCGGCCGGGAATCAAAAATATATATGGCTTATTTGAATATGAAAAACACGTAAAAATGTGCAAAATTTATCATTAATTGAATGCCAAGTAACAAACTACCAATTAGCTACGATGGTGAGGATGGGTTGATTTCAATTCTAAGTACAAAATACCTGAATTCGACAGGTATAAGTACAGAAGAATTGTCATTGACTTTTATCCTTCTTCGTGGCCAAGTGGCTTAGTCACTGTCTATACAGGCTTGCCGACCAGGGTTCGATTCCCGGCCGGAGCCAAGCTCTTGTCTTTGTGTGATTTCGCCTGGGGCTCTGATCCCGAGGTCGTTAAGAGAATCCAGACATTAATGTATCAAAAATATATATGGCTTATTTGAATATGAAAAACACGTAAAAATGTGCAAAATTTATCATTAATTGAATGCCAAGTAACAAACTACCAATTAGCTACGATGGTGAGGATGGGTTGATTTCAA
Organism: Palaemon carinicauda; assembly: GCF_036898095.1. Taxonomy (NCBI): domain Eukaryota; kingdom Metazoa; phylum Arthropoda; class Malacostraca; order Decapoda; family Palaemonidae; genus Palaemon; species Palaemon carinicauda. The sequence goes on from NC_090761.1 coordinate 4,526,626, forward strand.
TTCTAAGTACAAAATACCTGAATTCGACAGGTATAAGTACAGAAGAATTGTCATTGACTTTTATCCTTCTTCGTGGCCAAGTGGCTTAGTCACTGTCTATACAGGCTTGCCGACCAGGGTTCGATTCCCGGCCGGAGCCAAGCTCTTGTCTTTGTGTGATTTCGCCTGGGGCTCTGATCCCGAGGTCGTTAAGAGAATCCAGACATTAATGTATCAAAAATATATATGGCTTATTTGAATATGAAAAACACGTAAAAATGTGCAAAATTTATCATTAATTGAATGCCAAGTAACAAACTACCAATTAGCTACGATGGTGAGGATGGGTTGATTTCAACTCTAAGTACAAAATACCTGAATTCGACAGGTATAAGTACAGAAGAATTGTCATTGACTTTTATCCTTCTTCGTGGCCAAGTGGCTTAGTCACTGTCTATACAGGCTTGCCGACCAGGGTTCGATTCCCGGCCGGAGCCAAGCTCTTGTCTTTGTGTGATTTCGCCTGGGGCTCTGATCCCGAGGTCGTTAAGAGAATCCAGACATTAATGTATCAAAAATATATATGGCTTATTTGAATATGAAAAACATGTAAAAATGTGCAAAATTTATCATTAATTGAATGCCAAGTAACAACTACCAATTAGCTACGATGGTGAGGATGGGTTGATTTCAATTCTAAGTACAAAATACCTGAATTCGACAGGTATAAGTACAGAAGAATTGTCATTGACTTTTATCCTTCTTCGTGGCCAAGTGGCTTAGTCACTGTCTATACAGGCTTGCCGACCAGGGTTCGATTCCCGGCCGGAGCCAAGCTCTTGTCTTTGTGTGATTTCGCCTGGGGCTCTGATCCCGAGGTCGTTAAGAGAATCCAGACATTAATGTATCAAAAATATATATGGCTTATTTGAATATGAAAAACACGTAAAAATGTGCAAAATTTATCATTAATTGAATGCCAAGTAACAAACTACCAATTAGCTACGATGGTGAGGATGGGTTGATTTCAATTCTAAGTACAAAATACCTGAATTCGACAGGTATAAGTACAGAAGAATTGTCATTGACTTTTATCCTTCTTCGTGGCCAAGTGGCTTAGTCACTGTCTATACAGGCTTGCCGACCAGGGTTCGATTCCCGGCCGGAGCCAAGCTCTTGACTTTGTGTGATTTCGCCTGGGGCTCTGATCCCGAGGTCGTTAAGAGAATCCAGACATTAATGTATCAAAAATATATATGGCTTATTTGAATATATATATATATATATATATATATATATATATATATATATATATATATATATATATATGTATATATATATATTGATATATATATATATATATAATTATTGATATATATATAGATAGATAGATAGATAGGTAGATAGATATAGATATGTGTGTGTTTGCATAGACGTACATGTATATATACGTATATTTATATTATTATATATATGTCTGTATGTGTACATATACGTGTATATATATATATATATATATATATATGATACATTTTTGCACATTTAGACGTGTTTTTCGTGGCCAAGTGGTAGTCACTGTCTTTACAAGTTTGTCGGACCAGGGTTCGATTCCCGGCCGGTCACAAGCTCTTGTCTTTGTGTGATTTCGCTGGGTCTCTGATCCCGAGGTTGTTAAGAGAATCCAGACATTAATGTATAAAAAATATATGGTTTATTTAAATATATATATATATATATATATATATATATATATATATATATATACACATATATATATATATCTTCAAAATATATACATCTATATATATACTCTAATAATTATAACTTTTGTAAAATTTGATAAATAAACACTTAGTGAAGTATTCCGAATAAGAAAAGTTATTTGCCCGGGCAACTTTGGCTGCTTAAAGGTACATGGTTGATTGGGAATAAGGCAGAAATTCACTTTCTTTCTTCACTGTTTGTTGGTTCCCCTGACCCACGTTAACCTTTTAATAGTAAGAGGACTTTGTTGAAGACACTTTCAACTGGGAAGTGCTTTTTGAATAAGCTCATACTCATTTCTTATTATGGAAATTTCTTGTATGGCTTGAAAAGTCTTGGAGATACAATTATGTTTTTAGAAGCTATATTCTATACATGTAAAAAGGACTTCTAGGTATAACAGAAGAGTTTGTCTCCAAGTGAATGGAAAAGGTTAAAGTTCTTAAACATTTAATAGATATTCATAATATTTTTCCCATTGCAGGGTTACATATTCCGTAGGTCTAATGATCAGGTACTTCACTGTTTAATTTTGCAGTAGGTAGACTTTCAATCTAGTCATCAATCGTGACTACATTTGTCACGTCAAGCTAAAGTAATTTAATCGACAAAATAAATAATATCTATCATGAATTTGAAACGTTTCAGCAAGAATTTATCGGAAGATCTCTCCTTCTCTTATCATGAAAAGAGAACAAATGGGGTGGCTGAATCCAGGAAAAGAACGACTGATTGCCACTTTAAAGATGAAAGATTACGGAAATCACGGAAATTGATAGAGCAATTTGGAACTGAATTATTTTCTTATGAAAGGAAAAGAAACTCCCAGTGACTCGTGCTATAGATTCTCTGCACCAATGGTTACAACATAAGACTTGAGGGACCTGACGAATTTTACAAGGCCACTTTGACTTTTAGCTCAACGGTGTATCGGCCATAGTTGATATTCATAAAATAATAAAATGATACAGAAAAAGACTCTTAATAGTGGAAAAGAATGCGAAAAGAGACGTAAAGGTGGAGTATGTGATAATGAATATCATTATCATAATTTTTATTAAAAGAAAAACTAAAATATCATAACAGAACGAGGCAGTAATCTACAGAGTAGAATGTTTGTTTTTGGTATCAGAAAAAACCTTAAAAATGGACATATATATATATATATATATATATATATATATATATATATATATATATATATATATATATATTCAAATAAGCCATATATATTTTTAATACATTAATGTCTGGATTCTCTTAACGACCTCGGGATCAGAGCCCCAGGCGAAATCACACAAAGACAAAAGCTTGTGACCGGCCAGGAATCGAACCCTGGTTGGAAAGCTTGTATAGACAGTGACTAAACCACTTGGCCAAGTTGTTTAGTCACTGCCTATACAAGCTTGCCGACCAGGGTTCGATTCCCGGCCGGTCACAAACTCTTGTCTTTGTGTGATTTCGCCTGGGGCTCTGATCCCGAGGTCGTTAAGAGAATCCAGACATTAATGTATCAAAAATATATATGGCTTATTTGAATATGAAAAACACGTCTAAATGTGCAAAATTTATCATATATATATATATATATATATATATATATATATATACACAGTATATATATGTATATATATATGTATATATATATATATATATATATATATATATATATATATATTATATGTGTGTGTTAATCCCTTTTCTCTCAAAGAAACACGCTCAAGAAGGTAACTAAGAATTTGACATTTAGGATTGGAGCTAAAAAAAAAAATAAGTGCTGGACAATGAATGTCGTAAAATGTCACCTCAACTGCAAGAACTATATTAAATAGGCGTTAACGCTCTGATTCTTCAAGTCATTTCTGAAACAACGTGAAATAATCATAAAGTGTATAGCGCCAAAATAAGTCTTAACACGATAATCTTACGTATTTAGTAAATTTTACCTTTGGCAAATCAGGTGGCTGTCAGTTCTGATGACCAGAACAATCTTATCTAGG
>NC_090761.1:4535368-4557868 GCF_036898095.1 Palaemon carinicauda
TATATTTTTTATCGTTGCAGATATGCTTTATTTTTCTAACCGCTAAGTATACATTATGGCCTTGTAATAGCTAAAAGCTCCGAGTAGTTGTGATAGCATGAAGTGTAGAAGCGTTAGTTTACAGTGCTGCTCTTTGAAGATCCCTTGCGTTTTGTTGAGGAAAGTTTGAAGGAGAAATTGACCCAGTGAGGCAGCTTCGGTAGATGAAGGAGATCCACGGTATAAAATCGCCATATTTTTATCAGTTATACCTTAGTAGCCCTGTATCAATTCTTTAAACAGTGCCAAGTGATAGGAGCAGCAGGATGCCTACATAGTGCTATTTTTCATAGTAGAAAAAATTTCAAACCTTTGCTTGTGGATTGCCTCAATACTACCCCCGTGTAGAAGTCCCCGCAAAATTTCCATGAGCCTGGACAAGCAAAATGCATTCAAAAGGATCCTAATTTATGAAAAAGGACACTATCCTTCAACAGCACATGGGGTTCACTGATCCTCCCAGTTGGCTACCCGGGTAGACATTTTACTTTCATCACACAGGTGTCTTCACCAGTCATCTCTTCAATGGTGTCTGAAGCGTCACTGGTTGGTAGCCAGCAATCTCGTATCTCATCTTATTCCAATGGAGCAGGAGGTACAATCTTTTCTGAACGACAAAAACATACCATGTTAGCTACAGTCAACTCCTCACCTCCAGAAATGTTCCTGTTCTTAGAAGGTATGGACACTTACTTGAGGGATCAAGTCGCTTCAAGGGTGTGGCTCCCAGAGTAAAAACTTCTGCATATCAGTACCCTAATACTGTAAACTTTTCAACAGAGTTTGATAGGGCACTCAGTAATGCAGATATAGCTTATGTCAACAAAGAAGGAGGGAATGTCTTGTACAGCCTTTTCCAGTTGGCAAAACGGCTACATCTGGACAGTGAAAAACACTTTAGAGCTGTCAGAAAGATTCATTCTAGACAAGAGAAATGTACTAGCAGATATGCTTAGTAACATGGGGGAGGTTGTAGGCTGGGAGTGGTCTCTAAATCTTCATACAGTGGGAAGGCCTCTTGTTTTCTGGGGATTGACGGCAATCAACCTTTTAGCCTCATGACAAAACCGGAAACTCCCATGGATCTGTTCCCATTTCATACCCATGGGAAGTGTTCATGAATAGCGAGTTTTTGAGAGAACTGCCAACATGGAGCACTCTTCTCCTCTGTGAGGACCTTTGTTCTTTATAGTTGAAACTAAATACTCTCAGCTGAGTAAAAGACTTTGTGCAAAAAAAAATGCCCTGGAGATATGTAGGTATTTACAATCATCCTCTGAAGAAATAAAATTGGAAATGCAACAAACTATGTATTTGACAATGGTAAAATTAACTTAAAGGTTAATTAGTTTGACATAGAAGAATTGTATTGTTGTTTCTGTTACAGAGGAAGGTAAATAATTAATTTTTCTATAGATATTCTTGTTTATTTTTTGTTTCAAACTCAGTTTTTATTTTGGTATATTCCCTAATTATAACCCATTAACCTGACCTCCTTGGTTTAGTTTGTTACTCAGTTGTGTACGCAATAACATTATTTATATTAATTTCATAGTAGTTACGTGTAATTTGCAAGATAATAAGAATTTGATTGATTGATAGCCTAACTAGAATGGGGTGGGGATGGCGATTTTGGAGATGTCTTTCAGGTTCATGGGCACCCGATAATATTCTTTCAAGATGTCGAGCGTGGAAAAAACATTCACTTTGTGTAAGTAGGAGGTTACGTCGGTGAAGTTTGGGAGGGGGTAGTGATCCGGTTCTGTCTACATGTTCAGGCTCCTGTAATCCTTACAAGCATGCAGAGAGCCATCTTTTTTCAGGACGATGTGTAAGGGTGACGACGTGGCCTTTTGAGCCCTTTTGGCAAAGGCCCATTTCTTCCATTTCGGCAAATGTCTTTTTAGTGCTGCCAAACGATCCAGTACCATACATTGGAATCTGGTGAACACTGAGGTCAATGTCGTCTTGATGTGGTGATAAATACAATGTCTAGCTGGAACTGTTGGCTTTGTTGAAGTTCTGGACGGGAAACTTGTCGGTAAGATATGAGGAGGTGAGAAAAGACCTCTGTGGTGCACTGATGGGAAGAGCGAAGTCGGAGGGGATGGGTTGGAGAGGTGTCGAGGAGTATGAATCCGAATTGACTATCTGACAGTGAGTGACATTAACCAGGAGGTGGAAATGTGAGAAGTCCGCACCAAGGATTAGCAATGTGACATCAGCCATGAGAAACATCAAATTATATTTGGTGCTTCCAAACGAAAATGTGAGGGTTTCATAACCGTGCATGGGTATCGCATATCTGTTGACAGCTACCAGGCAATGTCAGCAAACTTAGGCAGACTACATTGTGTCCTGGAGAGTTGCTTTGGCAGAAGAGAACGGCAAGCATCCGTGTCTACCAAAAATCGCATGCTCATATTTGCATCATGTGAAAAGAAAAGATTAGTGACAGGGGAGGCAACCACCTCAAGTGATGGCCTACTTACAAGGTTTAGGCCTCTGACAACCATTCACACATTTCTTTGCAGCAGCCCCGGATTTGGAGTGGTAGTAGCATAACTGCAGCCGATGGGCGTCAGTAAGTGGCTGGACAGGTCTTTGGTTGAGGCATAAGCAAAGGGTGGTATATGTGGGTAGTGGGCGGCTTTGTTGTCACTCTATCACGTCAGCGGGTGATGAAATGTGTCGATGATGAAATGGCTTTCCTTAATGCTGTCGACCTTGGTTTCCAGGTCCTTTATGGACAAAATATCGACATTGGGGATTCCAGCACGTACATATTCGGGTTGGCTCTGTACACAAAGGACACGAAGTAGATTCCCTTCACGAGGAGAGTCCTCTACTGCAAGTTGCAGGCGATCAATACTAGTCATTTCTCTGAGGGCGAGCAAAGCCTCCTGGTTCCCCAATGGTTGCTGAGAGAGCTGAAAAAGTTTTGCTATGTGGTTGGGTTGCTGATGGTAAGTACTGCTCCGGAAAGTATGATTTGAGGCCGTCGTACGTTATTGCCGGGTCTACTTGCCCGCACAGCCAATCAGAAATTTCCGGTAAAATGTCCTCAGGGATCGCCCATGAGAAGATAATATGCTTTGGTGCTCGACTGAGTCACGCCCTTGATGCAAAACTAAACTTCACCACGCTGGAACCAGGCGAACGCTTCTCAGTTGGCAAAGGAGGTTAGATTGAGGGGTTTGGCGTTGATATTAGATTCCGTGTCAAAAGGTGGCATCATCAAACAGTAAGACACAGCAATGAGGGGGAAGGGGGGGGGGAGCTGGTCATTCCTGGGTAACCAGTGTGCAAGCGGGCAGTTAGGTGATAACTGAGAGGCGAGATGAATGCAACTAACTTTATTTCAACAGACAGCACACTTTTTATATAATAGTTTCAGTGTAAGGTCATAAAAATTCAAATAGATTAATGTAAGAAAAAATTAGCTCAAACTGGTTCTGTTGACAGAGAGGTGTAGAGCTTGATATACAATAAAAGAGAAAAGAAAATACTGTTACAATGTATGAGTGCGAAACGTGTGGTACAGTATTTTCCCAGGAAAGAAAAAAATGATAGATAAAAGACAGGGGAAAGTGAGTTGTCAGTTGTTTCAAAGAGTGAAATAGGATATGAAACTAAACTGAGAAATACATCAAAAAGTGAAACAGGATAATTTTGTACCATTTTAACTAAACATCACAGGGTTTGCAAGGGCCTACACCTTTAACAGGAATAATACTACTTTACAAAACCAATTCAAGTACTTGAACGTTTTGTTAGAGAAGTGGCTGCTCTCTCAATCCCATATCAGTGAAGCTTACCATCACCAAAGGTTTTAGGTGAAAGGTTCTGTGAAAGGAGCAATTAACTTCGGCATGAATACAAGTTCTGCTGATTACTCACTCCTTGAAACTTACTTTTTATAAAACAAAATTACATTGCCGACTGTGACGGATATATCTCCTTCAATTAATTATTCTTGGTCAATGATTATTGAGGATAGGTAAGGTACCTTGTACTTTCAAAACAAACAGAATCAGTCTTGTATATTGTCGACTTTGGTTCATGATCTCTTCTTTGCAGTTTTGTTAGGTTACGGTATTTTTTTAATGACTCTGTAAGTGATTTAAGAGATATCAGTAGTTAATGTTAGAATAAATATGTTTTGCTTGATTTAAGTGTGATTGATTTCTTTCTTAGGTTATCTATATTTTTCATGTTTATCAAATATATCTACTGTAAACGTTCTTAAAATATAAATAAGGTTAGTGTTTCTCTTATTCCTTCCTCTTGATGCTTTTCTGATGAACTAATTGACCCGGTCCATATGATAAACTCAGTAGAATAGCAGTTGTTGATACCCAGTTATGTTCTAACATGAAATACATCTATTCCTTGACTTTGAAGAGCTTTCATTACTGCTGAAGTTTTGACAGAATAGTCTATAAATGTTATACATAATGGTTTCTCGTTGTCAGTTTTTTTTATTTTTTCATTAGCTCGGTAATTACATGGAGATGATCAGTTGTTGAAGACCCACTTATAAAGCATGCCAGCTCTATTGGTTGATTAAAGTTTACATATCTTTCTATTTGTCATATATGATCCTTGTAAATATCTTGTATATTACTAAGAATAAACTTATGGGTCGGTAGTTTTTCTGGTCTTGTGTGTCCCCTTTTTTTGTTAATTAGTATAATGATAAAGTTTTTCCAAGCTGTAGGTATAGAGCATTCTTGTAGACATTTGATGTAAAGTTCAGCAAGTTTACTACAATGAAATCTCCTCCATCTATTATCAAATCATTTGTTAGGCCATCTTCTGGTACTTTGCGTCTCTCACTGTCTTTTAATACTCTCTTTACTTCTCCTACTGCTAATTTTGATAACGGCCTAGGTGTTTTATTATTTCCATAAGTAAAGTTATTTCTTATATCACTATTGTATAGCATTACATGGAAATATAATGCAATTTTTACCACTCCATCTCCTTTGTTGATAATATTCCCATTTTCTTCCCTTGGAGCAAACATCTGTTGGCACCCTTATCCAAGTCTTCTTTTCATCAATTTGATGCTTCTTCCTTTTTTTGGTGTTTCCCCAATTTTGTTCTGATTGTGCTTACAAATATCTTGGGTCTTTAGATTCTTTATTGTTTAGATAGTTCTCTTAATTCTATTTCTTATCTCTTGGATTTTATCCTCATTTCCAATATATTCTTTATTAGGCTTTTGATCTTCTCTGAATGTTCCTTGATCTTGTTTAGGAACTCTTCCACCTATCTTTTGGTTGGATTCCAATAAAAATTTTGTTTAATTACTGTTCATTTGTTTTTTACTTGCTTCCATGTCATGGCAGTACCTATATCATATTGCTAAACTAAACTTATTATAGTTTTCTCTTATGACAGGAGTGAATTTTATCTTTCTTGAAATTAGCTTTTCTCTTTCTTTCCTTAGATCTAGACAAATTGGAATTCTTACCATTCTATGGTCACTTGACTTTTACTTTTTTGATTAACACTGTTACGTCTTTAACTAGATTAACTTTTTCACTGAGAATAAAATCTATATCGTATTTTGTTTCTTCATTTGGCCTTCTCCACGTCCATATTCTCTCTCTCTCTCTCTCTCTCTCTCTCTCTCTCTCTCTCTCTCTCTCTCTACATATATATATATATATATATATATATATATATATATATACATATATGGGATCCGGCGAATTTACCGACAACAATTCACCGACAACAAATTACTGACAGTAATTCGCCGATATACTCAATTTGTCGACAACCAATTTGCCGCAATTCACTGAAATTCAACGAAAACTATCAAATGCAATCGTTATACTCTTGAAACAGCCGATACACTAAATCACCCAATTAGTATTAGTTCAAGACTTCAGTTAAAAATAAACAGTGGTTAAGTTCACAAACATTTTCAATACTGACCGCATCGCCATCATGCGTTTCCATTTTATAGCATTGAAAAAAGAGAATATTTCTTATATATTTTTCTTGGAATAGCAGTTAGAATATTTATTTCATCATCTATACACATATCATGGATTCCAAGAAAATGCAGCAATTTATAATACTTATAACACTCTATCAAAGAAGATTAATATTAATAAATATCCTTCGTATCCTTCCTCAATTAACTGTTGATTTTGAACTCGCAATAATAAAGAAATGCAAAACAAAATTCCCAAGCGTAGTTTTAAAATGACATCTCTTCCATTTTACTCAGTTTATCTATCCTGCCATCCAGGCTAATGAACTGAAAAGATGATATGAAGAGGATGCGGAATTTGCCCTATATCTCCGTTATCTACCGTCATTAGCATGTGTGCCTGTTGATACCGTTGTCTTGGCATTTGAAATACTATGTGACACTGAAATCCTTCCACGTTAAGCTGAAGCTGTAGTGAACTATTTTGAAAGATACGTTGGTAGGACGGCCTGGCAGAAGGAACCGTCGAAGACCTCCGTAATTTGTGCTTATGTGGAATATTTATGAAACAGCGTTGAATTCGTTACCACGAACAAATAATGCGGTTAAACGGTGCCATTGGACATTTGAAAGTAACTCAGGTTGCTGATCACCACCCTAATATTTGGAAAATTGTCGACTACTTAAAAAAAGGACAAAGCTTTAATGATGTAAAAGTGGATCAATACTTAGCTGGCACTTCATCTCAACCACCAAGAAACAAATACCGTGACTTATGAGAGGATAAGACAAGTTGTAGAAGAATATCTTTCGTATTTGCGGGCAATATTCATAATCTAGCTTTGTAGCTCTTTGATTTTGAATAAACAAGATTTATGGCTTTCTATTCATCTTAGTAGTTGTGTTTTATCCTTTTCATTTCCTCATTGAAATTTTCAGTTTTAGTTACTCGTATTAAATATTAAAAAAAATATGCATAGTTGTGTAGTTTCCTAAATAAAGAATAGTTGATAAGATAGCTATATAGACTAGTAAAGTAGCTAATTCATATAGGAAAAAGATAAAAAAAAAAAAACATGCAAAATAGGGTATCCAATCTATTTGTTGAAAAATTAGAATGCAGACTCATAAACACAGCGTACCCATGTTTGCAGAGGAATGGTATAGACTTTTTATTTTCCTATTTTGTTCCTGGTGAATTAATTGTCGATATATAGTGCAGTCGATAAATTGGGCATGTCGGTGAAAGATTCTCGATGAATTGTTGTCGGTGAAAGATTCTCGATGAATTGTTGTCGGTGAATTCACTTAGACCCAGATTATATATATATATATATATATATATATATATATATATATATATATATATATATATATACATATATATTTATGTAGATGTATATGTATATATATATATATAAATATATATATATATATATATGTATATGTATATGTATATGTATATATATGTATATGTATATGTATATATATGTTTATATATATATATATGTATATATATATATGTATATTTATATATACACATATGTATATATATATATATATATATATATATATATATATATATATATATTTATATATATATATATATATATATATATATATATATATATATATTTTATACACACATACATACATACATACATACATACATACATATATTATTAAACTGGAAGCCATTTGAAGGATATTGCAGGAACGGTGGGTGGGGGGGGGGGGGGGTTTCTCTTCCTCCTTGAAAGTGGCGCTTTGGAGTGTCGCCTTCCAATCAATTTCCACTTAGCGTTGTCCATTTCAGCGCTCTTTTTCGAAATGGTCTACTTCCGATTTATTTTCGAGAGTGACCCTCTGCCTTCAAAATCGTCGATGTTACCTATAGGTAAAGTCTCTGGGAGAATAAGAATGATGCACTAAAGGTGATTATACTGTAGGTCAACACATAGATAAATAAAACTGAGATTTTGTACCGCACGTGTTTCATACACACTTGTACACTGTCATTATTGCCTTTTTTATATCTCTCTCTTCCCCACGCTAATAACAGAACCTGTTTAAGCTTGCCTTCCCATATATTAGTTTGTTTGAATTTCTTTGACATTCCTGTTCGGAAGTGCTTTTATATAAACTCCGTATTTGTCAAATAAACCTTAATTGTATTCACCTCGCCTCTCTGTTAACAACCACCTCGCACAATTTTCTCGTCTTCGCGTAAAGCAGTCACATTATACCGTTGTCCAAGACAGAATAAAAAAAAAGAGAAAACGATCAAAATTACATAATTCAACTAATCTAATGTTACATGTTACAAGGGATTTCGACCCTGAAGCCAAGTTCCAATTTCCTACGCAAATGTAGACCGTGCGTGAGGTTATAGTCTTTGCTTGTTGAATATCAAGTAAAACTGAAGCTTACTACAAACCGTAGGAGTCTGTTATAAGACCTAATGGATCATGAGGAGGATAACGAGAGAGAGAGAGAGAGAGAGAGAGAGAGAGAGAGAGAGAGAGAGAGAGAGAGAGAGAGAGAGAACAACTTCGGTATTGCATGGCTGATGTGACTGTGAGTAATTTTTTCGGGAAATGGCCCAACAAAACTTATGGGGAGATAGTCTAGGCGCCACATTGAGGGCAACTGTGGCACAGAAGTGTTTACAGCTGTTGTCTTCATAAAATGATTGTATGATGTCTAGGGATCATTAAATTTTATTGCTTAGGTACGCATTACTAGTATGGGGAGACTTTGAAGAAACTCTGGACTCTTTTTGGATAAGGGTACATAGCACGGTACCTTCCAGTACTTGGCATATGAGAAGTAGTTAAGAAATCAACTACGTTTCCAGAAGACTGTATCTATAGAGTTTAAAAGTCTTCCAGAAGACTATTGAAACATTACTGGCAATTCATGCACTCAGTGGTTGTGACACGACAATTGAAGTTGGGACAAACTATGCAGCTCTAAAGCGAGGAAAAATTATACATATATTCTTGAAGACCCGGGAGGGAAGACCTATCAAACATCATGCTAGTAAATACTGATAAGTATTTGTCTGTAATGTTGTCAAAACATTTCAAATGAATAAATGATCTACAACTCTTCAGTTACCATCGAAGGAAGAATTTGTACTTTATAAAGCTCCCACCAACTTTTTCTAGTGTTAAACTCTACATCAAATAGGCCTATCTACAGGCAAAAAGATGGTACAATTTATTAAAGGACGATGTAGATATCCATGATCCATGTCATTATGGATATCAAGAACAAGAGACAGGATGGGGTCCTCAAATTATTACAGTGTCGATGCCTGAGGATTTTCCTAACCATTGAAATTGCAAAATATGTTACAGAACAAACTCATGTGAATGCCGAATGAATTCAGTATCATGCTCAATATTTTGTGCTTGTTGAAATTCAAGCAATTGCAAAACTAATAGTATATAAGGCCAATTATGTATATTTTATCTACAAAGGAACTGGTGGAGGAGGAAGCTAGATGTTTTCCCCCTTAAAATAGGTTTTGAAAAGAATTTCAGTTTACAGTATGATAGATTAGTTGATTGTTTATTCAGCTTCATCATTTCATAGTTGGTACATATAACTTCAAACAGATCATGTACCAACTTAAGACAGCTCAATAAGGCCCACGGTGCCTATACAATGGGATACCGTATAATTAATATGTATATACAGTCTGATGGACATATTCATGGAGATTACTGTTAACTGTATACATATTTTTTTGCCTAATTACTTCTTTATTATTCGATTCAAATTTTTTTTTATTTATTTAATATTGTTACACATATGTTCAGCTGACGCCACACTAGTTAACTCAAGATATAATGAAGTGAGTAAAGGTTTTGTTTTAATAGAATTGTCGGGTAATTGGCCAATTCAACAATTCAATTACACATCATATTGTTATATTAGCACAATTTGCAAATAAACAGCACAAATTTGTGTTCGCATGGTGTAGAAAAGCTTTTTGAACAAACTCAGTCCCATGTAGCTCTCCCCTGGAAGCATCCGTACTCGAGGTATAGACAGTTTTCCGATTGGGTCCGGCGGCCATCTTGGCGGCCATTTTGGAGAAAATCTCCCCATACTAGAAAAGCGTACCCAAGCTATAAATCATCCGTAGACATCATACAATCATTTTATGAAGAGAACAGTCGCCCTCTATGTGGCGCCTACACTAAGAGATTCATACATATTCTTTACATTTTCTCCTCTGTCCTCATACACTTGACAACACTGAGATTACCAAACCATTCTTCTTGTTCATGCTTCCACCTAACTCTTGGTAAGGGTAGAAGAGACTCTTTAGTTAAAGTAAGCAGCTCTTCTTGGAGGATACTCAAAAATAAAATCATTGTTCTTTAGTCTTTGGTCTTAGGTAGTGTCATAGCCTCTCTTGCTTGAGAGTACACTCGAGCACACTGTTCTATCTTATTTCTCCTCTTCCTTGTTAAAGTTTTTATAGTTTATATAGGAAACATATTTTAATATTGTTACTATTCTTAGAATATTTTATTTTATTTACCATTGTTTCCTTTCCTCACTGGGCTATTTTCCCAGTTGGAGCCCCTGGGCTTATAGCATCCTGCTTTTCCAACTAGGGTTGTAGCATAGCAAGTAATAGTAATAATAATAATAATTATGTTCGCGTGTGCTGGAAAGGTTGCTGAAGGTACTATCCCGAGATTTTATAACGAAGAAATACCCAGGAATTTCAAATTGTTAATATTTATCCTTTTTTTAGTTGAAGCTTCTGACTTTCCGATGAATAAAGTCAGTGTCAGTCTTGCAAATCTGATGGTTTTTTGGTACAAAATTTTTTTTTAATGACCAAGTAAAGCTATTGACTATAATGAAATAAAATATCGCAGTTTTTAAACAGTTTACCTACATCCTTTTATGATCCTTATATAATAATTCATATGATGCAGAGAAAATTTATTCTAGGCATCATCAGACCAATTATATTTCGAAATTTTCTTACGAGAAACTAAAGGCCGATATATATATTTTTTGGTAAGCAATTATCTAGCGGAAACAACTTAATTTTGTTACATTGAGAAAAATCAAACTGAAAATGTTTCAGAGTTAATGGAAATAAGTTACATATAACATAGACAGATATAAAAAACGCTATTATTATTATTATTATTATTATTATTACTTGCTAAGCTACAACCCTAGTTAGAAAACCAGGATGCTATAAGCCCAGGGGCCCCAACAGGGAAAAGGAAAGGAAACAATGAAAAATAAAATATTTTAAGAATTGTAATATTAAAATAAACATTTACTATATAAACTATAAAAACTTTAACAAAACAAGAGGAAGAAAAATTAGACAGGACATTGTGCCTGAGTGTACCCTCAAGCAAGAGAACTCTAACCCAAGACAGTGGAAGACCATGGTACAGAGGTTATGGCACTACCCAAGACTAGAGAACAATGTTTTGATTTTGGAGTGTCCCCCTAGAAGAGCTGCTTACCATAGCTAAAGAGTCTCTTCTACCCTTATCAAGAGAAAAGTAGCCACTAAACAATTACAGTGTAGTAGTTAACCCCTTGGGTGAAGAAGAATTGTTTGGTAATCTCAGAGTTGTCAGGTGTTTGAGGAAAGTGGAGAATCTGTAAAGAATAGGCCAGACTGTTCAGCGTATGTGTTGGCAAAGGGAAAGGTAACCGTAACCAGAGAGAAGGATCCAATTTATTTCTGTCTGGCCAGTCAGAGAAGCCCATAACTCTCTAGCGGTAGTATCTCAACGGATGGCTGGTGCCCTGGCCAACCTACTACCTAGCATAGGATGGATGGTAAGATAACGTGTATGTTGTAGAAGATGAATTGTTAAGACTAGCCATTATACAGTAAGTGTTTTTGATGGAAGCTGATGGGGTGCTCGATATGTAGACGTGAGTGGGACTGGTTTGTGATATAAGGAGATCTGAGATACCTATAATTTATGTTCTCATGGCTGTTCCCATTTCTTTATAAAAAATAGTCATGCAAGAAGTCATAGAATGGAAAGCTAATGTAGATTTGAAGTCGTGGGGTAAGTATATGGGTTGTGAACCAATCTTAGATCATTTGCAGCTAATAAAGCACTAACGGGAGATTGTAGAGACTCTTAAGATACACTATAGAAAATATTGAGAGTATTCGCAAGAAGAGAAAGTTCTGTCTGGATGTGATGAAGAGTGAGATTACGAGGGTAAATAATACCAGGAAGACAGAACAACGAGTGATAGTATAGACACTGACCTGACTACCATATAAAAGCAGATTATCTGTAAAGGCTTTTAGGGGATAGGTGATGGTAGGATAAAAGAGATGAACTATAGCATAGATGAAACAAGAAAGGTAGCGAGGTGTGTGCAAAAGATCGGGGAGAGATCTTAAGTGAGAGGTCAATGTGTGAATATAAAACAGCGATCGCAGAACCAATCCTCCTCTAGGACAGTGAAGTGGGAATATTGAATTCGAATGATGCGAAAAGTTAGCCCTGTTAAGAACTGTTTGCATAGATTATGTTGTGCGCGAAGAACAAAAAAGGTTAAAATAGCGTTTTTACACAAAAATAAAGGGGACAGTTAGCATAAGACGTAGGTTATAAGATAGATCAGTGATGTGAGGCAAACTGGTCATGTTGAAGGAATAGAGGACGAGAGGTTAGTGGAAAAAAGTCTATCTTATTAAAGTGTTATGAAGAAGGAAGACTAGAGAAACTAGAGAGGCCCTTTTAGATAGAGGGAAAGAAGTATTGAAAAGAACTTAATATTCATTCCATCCAAACTTATTGCGATTCTGTGAATTCAATATAATTACTATGAAGCTTCTTATAGGTTAGCTGTGGATGGTCGTAGCCAGGATGTAGTTAGGCATGGGGATAGGTTCCTTATTTATAAAGTTAGAGTGAAGAATTTAATTATGTTAATATATCTAAAATAATTATTCAGTTTGAATATCACTTTTCAAAAGTTTCAATGGTAGTTTATTTTTAGGTAGAACTTACTTGGAAGTTTCTTTCAAAAAATCATCAAAGTATTGGCGTAAGGCTTTCAGTTGACATTGTCGTGTATGTCGTGTCAAAAGGTTTTATGACACGACATACAGAGTCAGTTTTATATCATATAGTGGAAATTTTTTGCCAAAATTTCAAAATATAAAAGAAAGTCTTTGAAGAATTACTAGATCCTCGCACCTACGTGCCCAGTTCCACTACATCATCTCACTTCCGTACCTCTAAAACAACCACTCTATGTTCATATTCAAGATAAATGGTTGACTAACATTATGCAATGTTGATCTAGACGTTTCTTTAGGGCCTTTGTGGACTTCCTCTGGAGTACTCTTTCATTAGTGAAAGAACTAACGCATTTAAAATGCAAGACTAATTAGGGGATGAAGTCCTAATAGAAGTTTTGAAGTTGTATGTAAATATAGAGGGAGCCGGACATAACATCTGAGGTTAGGATATGGCTACCAAACAATTCCCGTAGATTAAAACTGTTGAAAATTCTGAATCTAACGCTATTGGTTAAATGTAGACTATAATAGTATATATATATATATATATATATATATATATATATATATATATATATACATATATATATACAGTATATATATATATATATATATATATATATATACTGTATATATATATATGTATATATATATATATATATATATATATATATATATATATATATACATACACTCCTCCCTTTATATATGTATTCGGAGCAAGACTCGTTTAACAGGAATAACTTAGTAGCTTTGTTTTGATTTCTTCTAAAAAAAATCCTTAAAATTATATTTTTATTGTTTACTACTAAAAGTAAATATGATGTTTAAAATTATATTAAAGGAATTAGATTTCTAAATGAAATAATGGTTTTATTATTTGTTTTACAGTTAAGAAATAATCTGCTTTAGATTGTAATTTCAAGTTCTTAGCACCATTAAACTTAAATGTTCAAATAGATTTTCGTCATTTTCTGCAGTAATCTCGATGATTGTAACGTCCACTGTATCAATTTGTCAAGAAATCTTTAAACCAAACCAGGTCTTAATACTCATCATAACAGTCACAGTCATCTCAAGAGGGAGAAACTACAGCACCAGTTCAAGGAAAACTTGAATTTCATATTTATCTTTGAGGCATAGACATGCAATGGTTTATTGGAAGTTTTCATTCAAACATGATAATTTTTTTGTACTTGAGGAGCCTTTGAAATAGTTGATTGAAAGATTTCGTTCTTTGTCACTATCATTATAACTAGAAAGCTATTTGGTGTTCTATTTCATAAGATATTTAAATACAGAGAGTACACGAAACGGTTATCATAATATAAACATGTTTAAATTTCCTATCTCAAGTCTTGTACTTTTTGAGTTTTGTGACATTCTTTCTAGAAACTATGTGTATCGTTCAATAAACTCAGTTGCATTCACCTTGCCTCTCTGTTAGAGCCTTAAAGCTACGTGACCAATGTGGCAATAAGCTTATATACACATAGTTGCGAACAAAAATGACGCAAAATTCAAACATTACAAGACTTGTGATAGGAAGCTTAAACAGGTTTATATTATCAGTGGGGGGGGGGGGAGATAAAAAAAAGGTATACCGTTGCAGGGTACGTGCATGTATGCAACACGTGCGGTACAGTATCTTCATATGTTTCAAAGGATATATCAGTCCTCCTCGATAAACAGTTACTTGTAAGTGATGGTAATTGACTTAAAATGTCTGTAAAAAGATGTGGACTTTAGTTAAAAATTATTATTTTAGTTATGAAGTATTAAATGAAGTAGAATAAAGAGGTTTACTATATCCTGTCGACATCATCAACAACCATAAAAAATAAATTGGTTTGTGTGTTTTCCTGGGTGAGGGTCTGCTGCTCATTAGTGAACCTTCTCAACAGATTATTGTTGCGCCAGCAATTTTTTTTTACTGTACGTAATTGGTGTTGCCGAAGTCAAAGACCTTTTATAGTATGTTTTTCCTATGTGTTTTGTACTAAGTTAAGATGGCAAGTTTAATTGGATCCACTTCAAAGGAGAAGTTCGTCTCCTTGTCTCCTTAAAATGGAAAATTTTGTATAAAACTTACTATAAGATATAAAAGATATAAAAAGTGCCCATTGTATATAATCCAAAAGTCATTATTCCTGGGGCCTTGTTATTCTGTTTTTCATGTTTTTCTTTCTCTTTGCGTTCAACGCAATTACCCCGCAATAAGAATGTGATGACTGTTGACATATGCCCAGAGCAAAAGGAGGTTCCTGTCTTCATTGATTGATAGAATTAGGGAATAACATGAGATGTTCATTGGAATGATAGAAGATCTCATTCCATAGATGTCGTTCACCGTTCGGCCGGGAAGGGAAATCATCTTTTTTAATCCATAAATTTTTATCAAACCAAAAAGTTGATCAAAGTTCAGAGTCATTAAAAGAAATTTCATATAGATTCATCACTATAATTTATGAATGATGATTACGATGCTTTGCTTGCTTACGGTAGCCTACTACTGTCACTAATAAGGGTAGATATAAAAAAATAGGGGATATATAATATTGACAAAAAAGTAATCACAAACACGTATATAAACTGTATATACATGCATATATATACATACTGTATATACACACATACATATGCATATACAATATATGTACATATACATGTCTATACACAGACGCAGATACACTCACACACATATATATCATATATTTGTGTGTATATATATATATATATATATATATATATATATATATATATATGTATATATATATATGATAAATGTTGTATATTTAGGCGTGGTTTTCATATTCAAATAAGACATGTATTAGATTACCTTAATATTTGGATTCTCTCTATGCTTCGAGATCAGAGACCCAAAGGCGAATTAACTAAAAAATAATAGCTTTTTGTCGGCAGGGGATTCGAACCTAGTTCCGAGAAACTGGCACGACAGTGACACCATATAGCCACGAAGAGAGATATAAATTGATGACAGTTCTCCTATACCTATACCTGTCGAATTCAGGTTTTTGTACTTGAAAATTGTCCAGTGAGGAAAAGGAAACCAGGAAATAAACTACAAGAGAAGTAATGAACATTTGAAATAAGATATTTTAAGAACAGTAACACCATTTGAATATATCTTTTAAATATAATCTACAAAATCTTAAAAAAAACACAAGAAGAGAAAGAAAATAGAACAGTGTGCCCGAATGTACCCTCAACCAAGAAAACTCTAACATAAAGATAGTAAAAGACCATGGTACAGTCTCTCTGGCACTACCCAATAATAGAGAACAATGGTTTGATTTACCCCTTGAGCGGAGAAGAATTGTTTGGTAATCTCAGCGTTGCCATGTGTATGAGGACAGACGAGAATGTGGAAAGAATAGACCAGACTATTCGGTGTATGTGTAGTTAAAAAAAAATAAGCTGTAACTAGAGAGAAGCATCCTATGCAGTACTATCTGGTCAGCCAAAGGATCGAATAACTCTAGCGGTAGTGTCTCAATGGGTGGCTGGTGCCCTGGCCACCCCTACTACTTGCATATGTATACATATACACACGTATAAACACATGTATATGCATATATATATATACATATACACACGTATAAATACATGTATATATATATATATATATATATATATATATATTGATTTTAAATATAAGACCTGAATTCAACAGAATTATATACAGCAGAGTTGGAATAGAGACTAACTAATATAATTTACGTGAAACATCATTTATATATATATATATATATATATATATATATATATATATATATATATGTGTGTGTGTGTGTGTGTGTGTGTGTGTGTGTGTGTGTGTGTGTGTATGCGGTGGTGGGGTTGTAATATGCTACTGTAAATATTTTAATTTTGCGTGAAAGGTTCTGTAAAGCCATGTTTTATACAAAGATAAAGGATAAATGTTATTCTAAATATGCTTTTTTCTCCCTAGTTTATCCCATTCAGGGGCCTTTTTAAAGTGGAAGATGCGCTCTTACCGGATTACTCAACCCTCGTCAAAAAGGATGCTCGAACTCTTTGAAGTGGATGGATGATAGCTATTGAATACTGAATTGGGGTTAGGGAAGAGAAAAAGGTATTGACTTCAAAAAGGGTAGACTGGATAGGTAAGATGTAGAAAGCGGGACTAATTAACGAAACAGGATGCTGGTAAAGAGAAAATATCCCTTGGTCCTTCGGCTGACATAGGTCGAGAGGGCAGAATTAGACATAAGGATATGTAAAGGCAGGCAATCTCCTTGGAAGATTATCTTGATAGGTAATTTAAATTTGTAATTCAAGTGGTTAAAGATTTTTTCACTCACCTTACAAATTAAGGCTTGAATCTGAATGGGATTACATCTTTACCTGAAATATTATTCTTTATACCATTATGCTGAAATAAAACAGCTATTGAAACGTTTTCTGTAAAGATATCGGCTTCATGCGGAATATGAGCTGCCCTGTACGAATTACCATAATCAAACTATTATTCAACATTTTCTTTAATCAATATGAAATTAATTTTTTTCCAACAATATTAACAACTAATAATTTTACCCCAGGCTGTATTATTATTATTATTACTTGCTAAGCTAGAACCCTAGTTGGAAAAGCAGGATACTATAAGCCCCAGGGCCCCAATAGGGAAAATAGCCTAGTGAGGAAAGGAAATAAGGAAAAATAAAATATTTCAAGAAAAATAACATTATAATAAATATTTCCTGTATAAACTATAAAAACTGTAACAAAACAAGAAGAAGAGAAATTAGATAGAATAGTGTGCCCGAGTGTACCCTCAAGCAAGAGAACTATAACTCAAGAGACAGTGGAAGGCCATGGTACAGAGGCTATGGCACTACCCAAGACTAGAGAGCAATGGTTTGATTTTGGAGTGTCCTTCTCCTAGAAGAGCTGCTTACTGTAGCTAAAGAGTCCCTTCTACCCTTACCAAGAGGAAAGTAGCCACTGAAAAATTACAGTGCAGTAGTTAGAGCTTGGATGAAGAAGAATTGTTTAGTCATCTCAGTGTTGTCAGGTGTTTGAGGACAGAGGAGAATCTGTAAAGAATAGGCGGTGTATTCTGTGTATGTGTAGGCAAAGGGAAGTAAACCATAACCAGAGAGAAGGGTCCGCTGTAGTACTGTCTGGCCAGCCAAAGAACTACATAACTCTCTAGCGATAGTATCTCAACGGGTGGTTGGTGCCCCGGTCAACCCACTACCTGTATTAATTGCATAAATATTGCTCAAAATCTTGAAACCAAATTAACACTAGTTGAGGAATGAGAAGATAGGGACAAAAGTTATCCAATGTAATAAGGAGAACAGGCACTTCAAATGTATCTTAGCGTTACTAAGATTAAAAAAAAAAAAAAAAAAATAATTGAAATGTAGGACACATATACCATAGATCGAATAAGTTTCGAAAAATGAATTTTCCAATGTTTGAACATAGTGAATTAGTTGGAAAATGACTTCCCCTGATTGGTCAGTCTCGACTTGTTTTGTAGTCACGCGACCAGTGGTCACTTCGTTAGGTCCGTGCTATGTATTGTCATTCAGCGTTGGACACTTCAAGTGTACAGTTTCAACTTTATTTTTGATTTTAGGAAATTAATTTCCATTAGAACCAGATCAGAAAAATAACAGTAATTTTATGTAAATGTGTAGAGCTTATACTAGAAGCAGGTACATTGTAATGATTAGACATTCGTGTATGAAGAACAGTATATGTACAAGCTATGTGTAAGTTTCCTTCAGATTGATTGATGTTAAGATGGTGTTTATTTTGTATATGTATTGAAAGATGGATGGTTGAAATGTACACAGCAATGTCCAAGCGCTCCAATTCATATTAATAGATTATTAATTGAATATTTGTTTATTTGTTGTAGTAAAGTGGGGACGGTGAGGTCAGGGGACGGTTAAAACCATAGCTTAAGAATAAAGGAAAATTTACCTAAGACAGCCTTGAACATTTCAAGAAGCCGTTGAAAATACAGAACAAAAATAAATCGACTAATTCTAGCAAACATAGTCCTGAGAGAAGTACCCCCTGAGGACAGCCGTGTATTATGTAATTCTTATTCATGAACCTTGAGTCAACTAGATAGAAAAGAAATCGATGGAGAAACATAAACAAAGAGAATGAAAGTGTAGAATGGCTATTCCTCTTTGATAAAATTCAAATAACAAGAATCGATCTATAAGTGATGCTAAAGACGATAAATGTAATATTCCAAAATATTTTTTTTTTTTAAAGATGTCTTGTTTCAGTTCCAGTTTCATCAGAATAAATGCTCACCAGAGGGATAAGCCAGGCGAGCCCAACTACCAACTGTGGTGCCCATGCACAGCAGTGGCCTCCCCAGTAAACAGCTTAAACTCACGGTCCCAGGCTGGGATCGATCTGCCACCAGCCGAATGCTAGGCAAACACGTTTAGTTAAAGAAAACTGCCGATCGTAGAAACTAATTTAATGGAGAATAACTGCAATCTAACAGCCGTTCCCAAACTGTGGCTCATGGATTAAAAATGGGGAAATACCTTATGTGAAAAAATATATAAACATACATAATGTGTATTTATATGTATATATATATATGTATATATATATATATATATATATATATATATATATATATATAAGAGAGAGAGAGAGAGAGAGAGAGAGAGAGAGAGTTCTGGAATGAATTAACTAGGTGTGTAGAAGGACTGGGTAGAAGGAATTATGTAGTTGTCATGGGTGACTTGAATGCTAGAGTGGGCGCTGGAGAGGTAGATGGTGTCATTGGGAAGTATAGCGTACCAGGTGAAAATGAGAGTGGTGAGAGACTGGTAGATATGTGTGTTGAGCAAGAGTAGATGATAAGTTCTAGCTTTTTCAAAAAGAAAGATAAAAACAAGTATACATGGGTAAGAGTGGCAAATGGAAGAGTGGTAGAAAGGGCGTTAATGGATTATGTGTTGATAACTAAAAGAATGTTTGGAAGATTGAAAGACGTGCACGTGTTTAGGGGTATGGCTAACGGTATGTCTGATCATTTTTTGGTGGAAGGAAAATTAGTTGTAGCAAAAGAGTCGGGGAATAGAGTAGGTGGATATAAAAGGGAGCTAGTGAGGGTTGAAGAGCTAATAAAAGCGGTGGTAAAAAGTAAATATCAAGAAAAGTTGAAAATTGCATATGACAAAGTGAAAGTAAGAGAAACTGGTAATTTAGAGGAGGAGTGGAAGTTGGTAAAAGAAAATTTTGTTGGGATTGCAAGTGATGTGTGTGGCAAGAAGTTTTTTGGAGGCAGCATGAGGAAGGGCAGTGAATGGGGGAATGAAGGAGTGAAGGTAAAAGTTTAGGAGAAAAAGAGGGCTTTTGAAGAATGGCTGCAGAGTAATAGTGTAGAGAAGTATGAAAGATATAGAGAGAAAAATGTGGAAGTAAAGCACAAGGTAAGTGAGGCAAAGAGGGCAGCTGATCTGAGGTGGGGTCAGGGATTAGGTCATTCATATGAGGAGAATAAGAAGTTTTGGAAAGAAGTAAAGAGTGTAAGGAAGGCGGGTTCAAGAATTGAAGAGACAGTGAAAGATGGAAATGGAAGGTTGTTAAAAGGAGAGGAGGCAAGGAAAAGGTGGGCGGAGTATTTTGAAAGTTTACTGAATGTTGAGGATAATAGGGAGGGGGATATAATTGCTGTTGCAGGTGTTGCGGTGCCGGTGATGGGAGATGAGAAAGAGTGAGAGATTACGAGACAGGAAGTGAGGAGAGCACTAGATGAAACGAAAGTAGGAAAAACATCTGGTATGGATGGTGTGAGAGCTGAGATGTTGAAGGAAGGGGGTGTGACTGTACTTGATTGGTTGGTGAGATTATTTAATGTGTGTTTTGTGTTGTCAATGGTACCAGTAGATTGGGTTTGTGTATGTATTGTACCACTATATAAGGGTAAGGGAGATGTGCATGAGTATTGTAATTCAAGGGGGTATTAGTTTGTTGAGTGTAGTTGGAAAAGTGTTTGGTAGAGTACTGATTAATAGGATTAAGGATAAACAGAGAATGCAATCTTAAAAATACAGGTTGGTTTTAGAAGAATCAGATTTTTACAGTTGGGCAGATATGCAAGAAATATTTACCTAAAGGTAAGGAGGTGTATGTTGCGTTTATGGATCTGGAGAAAGCATAAGATAGAGTTGATAGGGAATCAATGTGGAATGTGATGAGGTTATATGGAGTTGGTGGAAGGTTGTTGCAAGCAGTGAAAAGTTTCTACAAAGGTAGTAAAGCCTGTGTTAGGATAGGAAATGAAGTGAGTGATTGGTTTCCGGTGAGAGTGGGACTAAGACAGGGATGTGTGATGTCACCGTGGTTGTTTAACTTGTACGTTGATGGAGTGGTGAGAGAGGTGAATGCTCGAGTGCTTGGACGAGGATTGAAACTGGTAGATGAGAATGATCAAGAATGGGAGGTAAATCAGTTGTTGTTTGCGGATGATACTGTACTGGTGTACTGGGTGCAGACGCGGAAGAGAAGCTTGGTCGATTAGTGACAGAATTTGGAAGGGTGTGTGAGAGAAGGAAGTTGAGAGTTAATGTGGGTAAGAGTAAGGTTATGAGATGTACGAGAAGGTAAGGTGGTGCGAGGTTGAATGTCATGTTGAATGGAGAGTTACTTGAGGAGGTGGATCAGTTCAAGTACTTGGGGTCTGTTGTTGCAGCAAATGGTGGAGTGGAAGCAGATGTACGTCAGAGAGTGAATGAAGGATGCAGTGTGTTGGGGGCAGTTAAGGGAGTAGTAAAAAATAGAGGGTTGGGCATGAATGTAGAGAGTTCTGTATGAGAAAGTGATTGTACCAACTGTGATGTATGGATCAGAGTTGTGGGGAATGAAAGTGACGGAGAGACAGAAATTGAATGTGTTTGAGATGAAGTGTCTAATGAGTATGGCTGGTGTATCTCGAGTAGATAGGGTAAGGAACGAAGTAGTGAGGTAGAGAACTGGTATAAGAAATGAGTTAGGAGCTAGAGTGGATATGAATGTGTTGAGGTGGTTTGGCCATGTTGAGAGAATGGAAAATGGCTGTCTGCTAAAGGTGATGAATGCAAGAGTTGATGGTAGAAGTACAAGAGGAAGGGCAAGGTTTGGGTGGATGGATGGAGTGAAGGAAGCTCTGGGTGATAGGAGGATAGATGTGAGAGAGGCAAGAGAGCGTGCTAGAAATAGGAATGAATGGCGAGCGATTGTGACGTAGTTCCGGTAGGCCCTGCTGCTTCCTCCGGTGCCTTGGATGACCACGGAGGTAGCAGCAGTAGGGGATTCAGCATTATGAAGCTTCATCTGTGGTGGATAATGTGGGAGGGTGGGCTGTGGCAGCCTAGCAGTACCAGCCGAACTCGGTTGAGTCCCTTGTCAGGCTGGGAGGAACATAGAGAGGAGACGTCCCTTTTTT
>NC_090761.1:4560368-4572868 GCF_036898095.1 Palaemon carinicauda
AAATATTTGTGTATATTTATTCATATATGTGTATATATATACATATATATGTATATATATATGTGTGTGTATATATTAAATATTCCTATATATATATATATATATATATATATATATATATATATATATATATACATACATATACATATACATATACAGATACACATATATGCACACAGGAAGCCTGCATTAGCTTTAGGTTTTTTCAAGAGTGGCTCTCAGACTAAATAACTTGTTCGGCCCTTGAAAGATATATAGATATGGTGGTGTACAGAAAATTAGACAGTGAAAAATTTCCCCTTAAATACGTCACAAATGACTAACTGTTGCTCAGATATTGCTGGCATAAGATCATTTCGAATATTTAAAAAAAAAATTCGGACCGTGGGGGAGGGGAGAGAGAGAGAGAGAGAGAGAGAGAGAGAGAGAGAGAGAGAGAGAGAGAGAGAGAGAGAGAGAGAGATGGTTCATAAAAGAGGATTGGTCAGCATTAAATATCTTAATTTTCGCTGAATGAGGAAAGTGTGGCGTCTGTGTTTTGTGGTCAAAACGAACTCCCCACACTCCAACTCATGGGAGAGTTGGCCCAAATAATATCATGGAAGTAAGAGAACCAAATTGTCCTGGATCTGAGAATGTTAAACTTAGGTTTAGAGAAGAAATATAAACAAAAATGCATATATTAATACGTAAATATATAGAAATATATCTGATAAAAATCGACTCTTCTCTGTTGATAGTAGAGTGAATAAAATTCCTGTCGCCCCAGTATTCTGTCATTACTTCCGAAGTGTTTTGAAAGAAATTGACAGTATATTGATAATTGTTTTGGATAATTAAGTTAAACAAAATAAAACAACAGATACTTAGGTTCATGGCATATCTTGCCGAGCTTGAAATTTTGAATCAAGAATTTGGCGAAGAAAATGACTCATAATAAAAGAATAAAAAAAATACTATTTCCATTGCTCTTTGTTTTTCTATTACCATTTTCAACTGTGGAAAAAAATAAAAAGACAATTATAAGTAAAAGATTTTGCCATTTTCAATGAATTGGTCGCACATAGTTTTACCTCCAGGAGTGTGCAATTATTATTCCATTCAAACGTGGTCATTAATGCAGATTTGTGGGGCTAATGATGTCATTAATAATACTCGCAAAGATAAAATAAATTCATCTGCATTTACAATTGCTTGAAGTTTTTCAGAAAATCTCGGAAAAATATTGTTAACAATACACAAGAGAATAAGGAAAGTAGGAAATATATATAGACTGGATTGTCCATTATTCTTAAATACAATTAAAAATCATTACGGGACGGCTGGAATACTGCAACTCAATTAGAAAAAGGAAATACTTTCAGAGAGTGTGTCTGTATAGGAGAGTTGTTGCACAAATTAATTTCTCTTTCGGTTCCTAACAGCGCCTGCGGCGAGGCCCTGATAACACGCCACTCGCGTTTTTATCAAAGACTTCGAACAATAAAAACGATTCCGTATAAGTTATCATTTTAGATAATGAGTAAAGATAATGGCAGAGACTTCATATAAGAGGAAAAAAATGGGTAACTGTCAGGTATTCTACAGGCTCCATAATGTTATCTTGGAAGAATGAAATTGTCCACATCTTCTATCTTAAGAAAATGAGACCCATCTTCAATTAGCATTATGCATTTTCATAAATAAAGTGTAACGGAATATTCCGGAGGGAATTTGATATTCAAACTATACCATGTTTTTCTGTATGAAATGAACAAGCCTCCTTGTGATCAATATTCATAATTATCGGAAACATGTACCCGCCCACGCTGAGCATAATGTGTGTTCATTTGTGCGTGCTACTGAGATCTTGATTCCTTTCTCAATATCGTTTAGTAACAAATATTTGATATAAAACAAAAATTTGCGAAATAACATTACATAATAATCTTGTAATTTCTACAAATTGACTGATGGTTAACTTCACTCCATAGAAAAACTGCATAGAGGAAATTGAAATTCTGCCAAAGCAAAATTCCCCAGCTCTCAATGCAAACCTCACTAGAGATATTCAGTAAAATTTTGGTATTGTTTCTTAATTACCGAAATAACTTGGAAATAAGATTACAAAATCGCCAAAAGACATTATTTGACTGTCACGCTATCAATATCGTTTCTCATAATGAATCACTTTTCTTATTAGGCCATTTTTTTTAAGTAATCTATTCTCTCTTTGAGTGGAGAAGTAACTCAAGGGCCGATGTTAACGTATCAAGATAAAGACATATTTATTGTTTTATGTTTGTTTTTATGACATCCAGTAATTACTGCTCGTTTCACAACTCAGGTCTTACCCCAATGACGCCCTTTATATTATGTTTCAGATTGATCAATACCTACAAAATACGCACCACATACTCTTAGTTATTATATTGTTTTGTTGATATTTTTATTATGATCGTTATTATCATTATCACATTATTATAAGCAAAGATTGTAGCCACGTACGAGAGGAGAGATTGAGAGGTACTCAATAATCTTTATATGATATATATATATATATATATATATATATATATATATATATATATATAGATATAAATATATATATATATATATATATATATATATATATATATATATACATATATACATATATATATATATATATATATATACATATATATATATATATATATATATATATATATATATCTATATATATATACATATATATATATATATATATATATATATATATATATGTACATATATATATATATATATATATATATATATATTTATATATTTATGTATTTATATATATTTATATATAAACGTATTTATATATATTTATATATAAATGTCCTAATTCATGTATGTAGATGTGTTGTACGTCAAGGTAAATGAACTCTTTAATCATGAGAATTCCACAAAAACTTATAACTCAGCATGTTGCTGTAGCAAGATTGCATTTTGATAGCGAGGGAAGTTGGTTGCCTTTGTGCACTCAAGTAGACAAGGCTCTCGTACCTGAGAGAGTCATACCTGTGTACAGAATAGTGTGTACTTACAAACCTTTTGTAATAAAAGAAGAAAACCCATATTCTGACGTCTCATTATCCGGCTACATGGGTCATATATATATATATATATATATATATATATATATATATATATATAGATAGATATTTACTCAGAAATGAATACTTCCCATGTCCCAATAGATAGGAGTACACTATTGCGTAGCTACCAACCAGAGATTTTCCCTTCGCACAATCCACCATGGCCCCACCCGATCCCACTAACCACTTCACACATGTGCAACCCTGACCTCTTTTGTTTCTCAGCATGCCACAAAGGTAAGTTTGGGCCAACCTTTCATGTCAACAACAACCATTTTCTCTCTGGTTGTGGTGTCAACAACATGTCTCGCTTACTATCATCAGAGTTTTCCTTTGTAACCTTGTGTGTGTTTTCATGTGTGGATCTCATGATCCTTGATCTCCACTATGGATCCTGTGCAATTGCAACGTCCTTGCCCAGGAGTTAGTGGCAAGTTATGTGCTGCTTTTCTTTCTCACATGGAAGTAGATTCCCACATGTTGTGTACCTCGTGCCGGGGCTGCGTGTGCTCTTGTAACGACATGTGTGATGAGTTTGTAGGCTGGAGTGATGCCCATTGCAAAAAAGAAAAAGGGCAAGAGGCACAAGTTGCCCTCATGGACAGGCAGTGGCTTGCGCCCTTCCTCGGCCTGTTCATCAGTGCCTAGTGTTGCACGTACCTCTCTGTCCTCTGTGTTACCCGTGATAGCTGAGGATGTGAAGGTGGGGGCAGAGAGAGGTTCTCACGTTTCGCCCTATGGTGCCAGGAGTCGTTCTCCTCCCAGAGCGGATAGTGGAACCATCTTCTTGACCTTCCCATCATCGGGAGTTCCACATAGAAGGTTGTGGGTATATTGTAGGCTGTAATGTCTAACAGCAAGGGCTTGCTCCAGAATTGCACTGCTCGGCCAGTGGATGAACAATATCCCCGCTCGAAGGCCCCTAGTGGTACCCATGTGGCCAAACCTGCCATTCCGCCAATGGAATGGCGAGGAAATTCGGACCCGGTGGGTCCTAGGAGCAGCCAATCCTCTGCTCGTCGCAGCCTTACGGCCGATTACCTGCCACCAGGGACCAGCTCCTCGGTCCCTCCGTGGACGAAGGACCCACTCTCTGCTCTCAGAGCAGCATCTTCATCCCCCACTCAGCGGCGTTCGGTAGCCGATTTGAACCCGTGGGAACAAGAGGCCTTTTCAGGCACACTTAGCACTCCATTCAGGTCCCCACTTAGGGATCCGTTCCCGTGTTGAAGAGCCTCAGCGCCATTCCTCCAAACCCCCTGGGAAGACTTTTTCCCTGCTGACGGTGCCGGTTTTCCTCCCCTGGGCGCCAAATGCCGGGCAAGAACAGAGGACCACTCAAACAGCTGCCACCCTTCGAGGACCCGCTCTTACGACTCCGGGTCTCCAGATCCTGTTCCAGCACTGAAGAGGAGCCGAAGAGAAGGGGAGCGGCATAGGACTCCTTTGAAAGGGAGACCGGAACCCAGGTATGAACCATCCCTGAACCCATGGCAGGGTGTTGCAAATGGGTCGCACGTGGCCAGTGTGGGTTTCTCGAAGTTGGGCTCCCGAGACCACCAAGAGGACTAGGTGGTGGAGGAAGTGTCATCCTTTCGGAGGGTGTTGAGCTTAATTAGGAGGGTCAATGACCTGCCCGAACCTCCTCCAATGAAGGTTCGACCCCACGACACTGGCCTGGAATGCCGGTTTGTAGCCCCAAGGGAGGCACGACCTTCCCTGGTCCTCTATCTCTCGACAGACATCGGGCAGCGTCTCCGGAGGATCTCCACCGCCAACGCGGAACGGAAAGTACTGAACAGGCCCCACTGTGTACCAAAGCTGTTACCTTTCCCAGAGGTGAAGCACAAGCACTTCTACACTCTGGAAGGGACCTCCCAGGTACATCAGCCTTTGTAGAAGAACTCAGCTGCCCTGGCCCCTGGGTCAAATGAGGATATCCTGTCAGGAGACCGTGGGCGCCACTGTCCAGGAGGCGCAAGCCATGGTAGCAGCCGCATGGGCTGCGGGGGACACGGCTTCATGGTTGGAACTCTGGGCCATGGCTCTACTGTCCTTTGCCATGGAGAACGTTGTGAGGAATGGCCAGACAAGAGAGCAGTTCCTGAAGTTAGCGGTCTCGGGGGTAGCAGGCTGTAGCCTTCTTGGTGGGACAGTCGTACACCGTGGCATCAAAATGGGTCCTACGAAGGAGTGTCGTAGTCATTTATAGGTTGCCTAGGCAACTTCCATACAGGGAACTGATGGCTTTGAAGGATGCCCCTATTGCCAAGGAGGCTTTCTTCCCATAGGACACGGTGGAAGAGGCCCTAGGAAAGTGGAGGAAGGAGAGGCACGACGCGATACTCCTCTGGGACTCCGCATATTTATCGGGTGCCTCAGCACGTCCTCTATACTGCCCCTGTGAGTACTATAAGCCCAGAGCCCAGTCAACTGGGTGGCCTCCTATACCTCCGACTGTAGATCCGTCCTCATCCCGGTGGGCCCCTCCAACGCTGCCCCCATCTGGAGGACAGAGACCTGCCTCTGGAGGCAGTAAGGGCAGAGCCCCAGCCAACTAAGGGGCACGTGGCAGTCAATTCTTTAAGAAGAAGTAGAGGGCGAGGTCCCTCTCCCTGGAGCCCTACAGGGGTATGGGGATGCCTCAACACATGGTGTAGAAATTGGGCAAAGGAAGGGACAAACCAGTGAACGATTCAAGGGTTGAGGGCCGGCTACTGCATCCCCTTCAAGGGCCCCACACCTCCTCTGGTTTCGGCACTCGACGTCTCCCCCGTTCACTCTCCAAAAGAGCCATCCAGGTGGCGCCTTTCGAACAGCCGTGCTTCTTCAGCCACCTGTTCCTGGTGGAGAAGGCCTCAGGTGGATGACGACCAGTCATAGACCTTTCAACTCTCATCTGTTCCATCGCCAAGACCATGTTCAAAATGGAAACAGCCAGGACGCTCCTAGTAGCCATCAGGGAAGGGGACTTTATGCTGTCCCTGGACATCAAGGACGCATATTTTCAAATCCCAGTACACCCGTCCAGCAGGAAATTCCTCAAGTTCTAATGGGGAGAAGAAGTCTTCCAGTTCCGCACCTTCTGCTTTAGCCTGTCGACCGCACCTCAGGTCTGTGCGAGAGTTTTTCCTTGGTCTCCGAGTAGGCCCACAAGAGAGGGATAAGACTAGAGATATCTCGACGACTGGTTGCTCCTCTCAGAGTCCAGAGAGCAGTTGTCGGAGCAAAGGGATAAATTAGTGGCCTTCTGTGCGGACAAAGGGGAGGATCGACAATTTTGAAAACTGTTTCTGTTTATGGATGCATCCAGGGAGGGATGGAGGGGGACCCACCTTCTAAACAGGATGGCCAAGGGACATTGGTCCTCTAAAGAGAAGACCCTGGCAGTTCAGAAGGTTCTCTGTATCCTGGAGGACTCGTTAGTGGGGAGAAGGGTGGCCCTGATGAACGACAATGCTACCGTCATCGCATAGATCAAGAAGCAGGGCGGCCTACGATCCCGCCAGATCCACGACCTGGCAGTAGACATCTTATCCTAGGCCGAGGAAAATGCCAGCTCCCTGACGGCCAGGTACATTCCGGGGAAATGGAACATGGTCACGGATGGCCTCAGCAAGAAGGGACAAGTATTATCGGGGGAATGGTCCCTTCACCTGGAGGTAGCAACGGTGGTGATAGAAAGGTGGGGATCTCCATGCGTGGACCTCTTCGTGACACATCTGAATGCAAACCTGCCGGTCTTTTGCTCCCCAGTGCTAGACCCAACAGTAGCTCTGGAAGACGCATTCCAGCATCCATGGGACGGACTTGATGAGTACACCTTTCCGCCATTCCCCCTCCTTCGGCAGACCCTGAACCGGCTTCAGTAGGCAAAGAAGGCAAAGTTGACCTTAATAGCTCCATGGTGACCTGAAAAAGAGTGGTTCACACACCTGATTTCCTTGTAATGGAGCCTCCGTGGCCCTTGTTTCTAAGACAAGACCTGCTAAGGTAGCCCCATTCCACGAGATGTTATTTTTCAATTTGGATATGTTTTGGTTCCAGTTTGTTGGTATGTTAGTAAGGTGCCTGTGTTTCTGATCTAGTTTGTCTCTCTGTACAGCTATTGTCAGTACTTTACCAAGTGCAAAAATGAGCACAACTCGATTGCCTATCTTGTGATATAAAGATTGATACAGTGATTTAATTACCCTTGTCCGTATATTTATTTATTAGTATGTTTGTGTGCGTTTATGATTCGCATAACTTCAAAACTATTTGATCAAATCTTATAAGATTTGTTGGGATGATTGGCCATGATCCAGGGACAATTTGATGGGATTTCGGAGTGATTGAGTCAAAAGTCAGGGCCAAGGTCACGAAAAGGTAAAAAATGTCTTTCTGCCATATCATGGCTAATTTTTATCTGATTTGCATGAAGCTAATGCCAAAATGGGCATAATTCAATTGCCTATTTTGTGTTTATGTGTTTTGGTATCAAATACCCACATCATCAGTTTTCTTGGTGACAAATGTGGTGGTGATGAAGGTATGCGCTCTACCGAGTGCCCGTTCTAGTTTGACTTGTAATCATATTTTTGTGTCATTTCCCCATGCGCTGCCAGACTTGTTTTATCTTCTTCATGAGTGCAATTGCAACCGTTTAGTTGTTGCCCTTTGCCCCAGTAACTGTTTCTATAGCTAATGACAGTACTTTGCTGAGGTGGTTGTGTTTCTTGTTGCCAGGTCTGTAGGAGTGAAGTTTGACTGATTGAACTGGTAAATCTCTAAAAAACTGTACCAAGTTAAGTGCGTTTCTGGTAAAGTTTGTATGTCTGTATACCTTTGACCAGTAATTTACTTAGTTAATCAAGTTTCTGGTCCATTTTGATTGTATACCCTTTGACAGGACTATATTAAGAGGGCTTTTTTTTTTATCTAGTTTGTCTATTGGCAGTAGTCTACCAAGGTGATTGTTTTTATAGTCCACTTTGTCTCTTTGTATGCATGTTATTAGTATTTTCTAAGTTAACTTTCTTTCTCTTAATTTTTCTGTTCATAAAACTATCAGAAGTATTTTTATAATGTGGCTGTTTTTCTGGTCCAGTTTGATCCTATGAAGCTTCTAGAAGAACTTTGCTATGGTGGCTTTGTTTCTGTTTCTGTTTGATCATGCTTATACTGATAAACAGCACTTTCAAATCTGTAATACCAGTCAAGTTTGTCTGTCCATATATCTGGTAGCAGCTCTTTCATTGGAGAATGTGTTTCTGGTTCAATATTTCATCTGTATATCAGGTAGTACTACTTTAACAAGGTCACTGTATTTCTGGGGCCTTTTGTTTTTCAATATATCGGCTCTTAGTAATTTACAATGGTGGCTGTGTTTCTTTTCACATTTGGCTGTCTGTACTGTATATCTTTCTGGTGCAAATTGCCTCTATATAACTTTTACTATCACCTTTACAAGATTAATGTGTTTTTGGTCAAGTTTGACTCTCTGAATACTTCTTAGCAGAACTTCGCCAAGATTTATCATTCTTGATATTAGTTAACATTAATCTGCCAAAGTTGTCATGTATCTGGTCCGTTTTGCCAAACTGTTCAGTATACATGCTAGCAATACTTTACCAAGATGGTTATGTTCGTGGTCCAGTTTGTTAGCTGTATATAAATTTATGTTAACAGTATTTTGACCTGGTAAATATGAAACTGGTCCAGTTTGACGGCATGTGTGAATGTTAGCTTTGTTTTTCCTTTGTGACAGTTTGTGGTACAGTTAGACTCTGTTTACTTATTAGCGAAACTTCGTTAAAGTAGCTTCATTTCTAGGCTAGTTTGTTTTGTATAAAGGTGACAGTTCTGGTTCATTTTAGTTATCTTTTTCTCTGTTAGTAATACATTGTTAAAATGGCTGTTTTATAGGTTTTTCTTTGTCTCTGTATAATTGTTAGCAGTACTTTGAGAGGGTACTATTGTTTTAGTACAATTTATCCTTTTGTATACCTGTTAGTGGTGCTTTAAGAAGGTGACATTATTTCATGTCCAATATAGCTGTCACAATATCTTTAAGTTGTAATTTTCTAGTGAGGTTGTGTTACTATATCCAGCTGTATACTTGTTGAGAGTACTTTGCTAAGGAGGTTGTTTGTTTCTGGTTCACTCTGCCTATCGGTTTACCTGTTAGCAGCAGTTTCCATAGATGGCTGTGTTTTTGCCCTATTTTTTTCAATTGCTGAGGGGAATGTCTTTCTGGTCCACTATGACTCGTTGTATACATGTATACATGTTATGAGTACTTTGCCAAATTAACTGGGTGTCTTCGGTTTTGTATTTTAAAGGAATTAGCATTCTTTTTTACATGTGACTGTCTTTTTGGTTCAGTTTGGTCATCTGTAAATCTACTAAAGAAACTTAAGCTGGAAACACTCTGGGCTATTTTTTCGCCAGTTGCTGCCCAAAATGGAAAGCACAAGTGGTTGCTCCTCGAGATGTTGGCAGCAATTGGCTTCCCGACTGGACAGGAAGCAGCTTGCATAAACTGCAGGCATGACGTCAGATGTAAACACACAAGATGGTTGCTGCAAATAGGACGTGCTCTTGCTTGTCAATCTTGGGTTAAACAAGCCTCAAGATATAATAAAAATCTGCTTTGTTCATCCTGTGGTAGTTGTAGAATTCTCCAATTCACGTAATATACCGATGATACATATTACTGCAACAGTTAGAAAATTTCTGGACGCTATGATGATATCAGGTGATCGGTTACGTTTAAATTTTTCCAATTTGCTCCTCAATCTGCGATATCGTAGCGTGACGCTACAAAACTTTCGCTCGCTATCATCAGCTGAAGGTTGGCAAAAACCTCGGACAAGAAATTAATTGTGTGTTTCTAATCATGTTTCATCATTTGTATACCTTTTAGCAGTACTTAACTGAAGGATTTTTTTTCTGGTCCAGTTTGTCTCTGTATACATTAACAAGGTGGATATTTTTGGTGCCTTTTGTTTGTTTAAATACTGATTAGCAGAGGGATGTTTCTGGTCAGATTTTTTTTTTTTCATATATCTTTTATCAGTACTTTGGTTAGGTGATTACGTGTTTAGTCCAGTATGTCTTTCTGAAATAAAGTTTACAAGAACTTTGAGAAGACTGTTGTGTTTTTGGTCTATTTTGACTCTTTATATACGGCCTAGCAGAACTTCAACATGGTTGGCTGTGTTTCTGGACCAGTTTATTATTCTCTATATCTGTTGGCTATATTTTACCAAGGGGATCATGTTTTTGGTTCCTTGTTTCTGTCTGTATGCCTATTAGCAGTACTTTGCCAAGGTGATTATTTTCATGATCCAGTTTGTTCGTTGTATATATGTTCATAGCATTTTGACAGGCTCATTGTGTTATATTCCAGTTTGACTGCCTGTATGCCTGTTAGCTTTGCTTTTCATCAGTAACTATTTCTGGTGCAGTTAGATTCTTTTTACTTTCTAACAGTACTGTGTTAATTGTATGTATTTTTATGATAGTTTTCTTCTGTAAAATTGTTAGCAGTACTTTACAAAGGTGGCAGTGTTTCTAGTCCAGTTTGATTATATGATTTGTTGCCGTTTTCTTGGTTCTATTTGTCTCCCAGTACTTTAATAAGGTGACTTTACTTCAGGTACAATTTGTCTTCTGTATACCTGTTGGTGGTATTCTAACAAGGTGGCAGTATTTCAGGTACAGTTAATGTCTCTGCCCATGTTAGCAATTTTTACCAGGTGGCTGTGTTGCTGGTCCAGTTTGCCTGTGTGTATATCGGTTAGCAGGATTATTTTTAGAGCGGGTTTGTATCTCGTCTAGTTTGTCTTTTTTTATGTGTTAGCAGTCCTTTTCCTATTAGGCTATAATTCAGGTTTAGTTTGTCTCTATATATACCTGTCAGTAATAATCTGGCAAAGTTAGTGTGTTTCTGGTTTAGTTTTTCCTTCAGTATAGAGCTTTATCAAGGTAAGTGTACTTCTGGTCCACTTAAACTTTGTTTACCTATTAGTAGTTCTTTATTATAGGGGCTGTCTTTCTGGTTTGTCTATCTTTATCTTGGCTATAAGTACTTGACTAGGGTGGCTATGTCTCGTTAGTCTGACTTTATATCTCTTAGCACTACTTTGCCAAGTTAGCTTTGTGTCTAGTCAAATTTGTGTGTGGCTGTGTGTATAGTTCAGTTTGTTTATCTTTAGATCTGTGTTCGTGGTACAGTTTGTTTCTCTTTATAACTGTTGGTAGTTTTAAGGAAAGGAAACTTTGTGGAAGGATTGGAGCTTAGTTGTCGATCCGCATCTTGAATTGGATTGTTTTAATATTTTCTTAAAACATATTCTAACTAATCATTTAAGAAAAAAAAAAAAAACGATAGAGCTGAAGATATTGTATGGTATGCTTAGTATATGTTAGTATGTATGAAACTGAGATAATGTTTTTTTGTTCAACATTCATCATACAGTAACATTTTACACAATCAAACTGCTTAAATCAATCTCCTTCTCAGATTGTTGCTATCATTACTGATCCTGTGGTCAAAACTTTTCTTTCCTTCATTCTTATATAATTCCTGCTCTATGCTCCCCCCCCCCCCCCCTCTCTCTCTCTCTCTCTCTCTCTCTCTCTCTCTCTCTCTCTCTCTCTCTCTCATCTTTTTTTCAACGATATTCTTCAGGCATGAAGAGGTTTGCCTCGGTTACCGTGGAGGTTAACCATTTTTCACAGACCAATGATTCAGTATAATGCGTTTTATCTTTTACCTTCGAGGGCTCTCAGCGCCACTTCTGATACATCGTGGTATTTACTTGACCTTTGTTATGCATTGTGTTCTTAGCATATATGTATTTGAACGTTGTGGTGTGTATATATATATATATATATATATGTATATATATATATATTATATATATATATATATATATATATATATATGTAATTATAAATGTGTGCGTATGTAATTGCGTAATATTTAGTTATTCTATTTATATGATTCATGTTAGTATTTAATTCAGACTTACTATCAATTGATATGATTTAATTGCTTCATTTATTTCGACTTATTCTATCTATTATAGGCTCAAAAGTGTTTCAAAAGTAGATTTATAATCATTAAAATGTACATTATCCACCTTTTATCAAGTTAATGGGCTGCATTGCCATTCCTTTATCGCGATTCGAGTATCTATGACCATTCTTTCTGTAATGCCAGTCTAAATTCTATTCTATTTACCAAGGTACTTCCCCATTTTTGGATGAAAAGCCGACATGAAAAAAAGGAACAAAAGCGGCGTTTTCCTCTCTTCGCTCCTTCTGCCTGATGAGGGATTCAGCCAGTTTGGCTTGTACTGCTAGGGTGCCACAGCCCACCCTCCCCAGCTATTTACCACAAATTAA
>NC_090761.1:4580368-4600368 GCF_036898095.1 Palaemon carinicauda
TTTTGTATCGTCCATATATTTTTTTCTTACCATTTTTATATCTTTCTTATTCTATTTCTTTCCCTTTTTACATCTTCCTTATTTCATTTCTTTCAATTTTTACATCTTCCTTATTTTATTTATTTCTATTTTTACATCTAAGTTTCATTTCTTTCCGTTTTTGCATATTCCTTATTTTATTTCTTACCAATTTTACATCTTTCTTATTTGGTTTCTTTCCATTTTTACACCTTCCTTATTTTAATTCTTTCCATTTTTACATCTTCCTTATCTTATTTCTTTCCATTTTTACATCTAGGTTTCATTGCTTTCCATTTTGCATCATCCTTGTTTTATTTCTTTCTATTTTCCCATCTTCTTTATTTCATTTCTTTCTCTTTTTACATCTTCCTTATTTTATTTATTACCATTTTTACATCTAAGTTTCTAGTCTTCCCATTTTTGCATCTTCCTTGTTTTATTGCTTCCCATTTTTACATCTTTTTTATTATATTTCTTTCCATTTTTACATCTTCCTTATTTTATTTCTTTCCATTTTTACATCATCCTTATCTTATTTCTTTCCATTATTACATTAGGTTTCGTTGCTTTCCATTTTTACATCTTCCTTGTTTTATTTCTTTCCATTTTTACATCTTGCTTATTCTATTTCTTTCTCTTTTTACATCTTCCTTATTTCATTTCTTTCCATTTTGACATCTTCCTTATCTTATATCTTTCAATTTTTACATCTTTCTTATCTTATTTCTTTCTATTTTTACATCTAGGTTTCATTGCTTTCCATTTTTGCATCTTCCTTGTTTTATTTATTTCCATTTTTGCATCTTCCTTATTTTATTTCTTTCTTTTTTTACATCTTCCTTATTTCATTTCTTTCCATTTTTACATCTAGGATTTATATTTTTCCAGTTTTACATGTATGTTTTATTTCTTTCCATTTTTTACTCTTATTGCTGTTGCGTGATTTACCATGATCGGAGAAGAACCTGTTTGTGAGTTATAGCATTTCATCTTTCTCATCGTCTTTTATTATTATTATTATTATTATTATTATTATTATTTATTATTATTATTATTAATTATTAATTGTTAATTATTAATTATTCATTATGATCATCATCATCATCATCATCATCATTATTATTATTAAGAGTAATAGTATTATTATTATTATTATTATTATTATTTTTATTATTATTATTATTACTACTACTACTACTACCATTATTATTATTATTATTATTATTATTATTATTATTAGCTGTGATCCCTCGAAGTACATGGGAAATTATATGGAATTTTTTTACAACATATCAACTATAATTTGAAAAAAATTCTATTTATCTATTCATTCTTTTCATTGTTTTTTTTTTCCTTGCTGCAATTTCAGACCAGTACTATAAGAAGAATTTAACAAACATATAGACACGCATACGTCTATAGTCAATTCTTTTTAGTGAGGCAGATTTGCACCGACTTGCAGGGTTCCCCTTTTAGCTTGGAAAAGTTTCTCGATTGCTGATTGGTTGGACAAGATAATTCTAAACAATCAGAATGCAGGAAACTTTTCCGAGTTAAAAGGGCACCCCTGCAAATCAGTGCAAATGCGCCTCAATAAAAAAATTGGGTATAGTGTACAGTATACAGCGTATTACAGCTATAGGTATAGATTTCTGTTTATATTGTTGATGTTATTGTTGCTGTTGCAGTTATCGTTATCACTATTTTTAATTGTGTATATGTGTACATAAAACGAGCCAAAATTACCACTAAAACCCCGAGGAAACAGGTACAGAACATATCAATCAGTTTAATGTGGACGTCTAATATGGTGATCATAATTGGTACAGCTAACTCCATCATTTTAATTACACATCATGGAAAGCTAAAACACATCTGGTAACTTCAAAAATAGCGGTAATATCCATGCGAGGAAAAAAAAAAAAAAAAAACTTTGAACAAATACCATATTAAGTAGCAATAATATTTTCTGAATAATGTACACAGCTAAAAAAAGGGAAAATCAAATCTATTATAACCTTAAAGGAAGGGGATAGAAAAAAAATTCCTTCCTTGTATCGCCCTGTCGTTATATTTTGAGTTTCCAGATGTCTCCTAAACTTCCATTGATGCCTGATGTGTATGGAAATACATGAAGTCAACTGTAGTGCTTGTAAGATCAGGAAGACTCTTTGTACGCGTGATAAGTATTAATGGATGGTCGGAGGAAAATGTTCCAGGAAAGGAAAATAATGGACGAGCATGTTTCTTGGAAAGTCTGAATCTGTCCCGAGCTATGCTGGAATATAAGAATGCAAAGGTGCACTGTTAAATATTTCCCGCAAAAAAAGAGTAAAAATTCTGGAATAAATTTTACCTGACATTTGCTGTTTTAAAAACCGATGTATTGACCTTAGGAGTGATATTAATGCCACCGACCTTTTAAAAAGATACCAAAGTTGGGTAAAAATTGCGGTCGCCTGTATTTTACTGAAATACGGCTGAGAACCGTATGATTTTACAGAAAAATCTCGATTCAAATTACGGTTTTT
This sequence comes from Palaemon carinicauda, assembly GCF_036898095.1. Classification (NCBI taxonomy): domain Eukaryota; kingdom Metazoa; phylum Arthropoda; class Malacostraca; order Decapoda; family Palaemonidae; genus Palaemon; species Palaemon carinicauda. The sequence continues at coordinate 4,582,921 of NC_090761.1, forward strand.
TAACATTGTAGGTATGTACTTTCCGAAGTAAATGTCAATAGACTGCCTTGAAGGAACTGAACTTGAGAAAGAGGCTTTACTGTTGAAAATATAAAGTTCTCAAATTTGATTAATAACAATTATCCATAGGAAAGATGAAACGGTGAGGAAAATTTAATGGCTAATTATATTCTATCGTAAATTAGACATAGAGGCAACAGGGCGGATATAATTGTGAGTTAAGAGAGGCTGGAGAGACTTTATATCTAGTTATGGTTTAATTGAAGGTTAAATTAGCAGATATTGAAGTTCAAGCTTTAAGGAAGGGATAGAAATATGGCTATAAATATGATGAAACAAGTATGATTGATATAAGGGAAGGGAGAATAGAATGCAAGACAATGATTGATAATCGAGATAGAGGGGAAGAGGAATACAAAGACAGCCTTAGAAAGATGAATGAGAGAAGTAATCCTTTATTCCTAGAAAGAGGGAGAAAATATGCAAGATGGAGGTGAATAACGCCAAAGGGATGAGGCGAGTTTCAGTGCACTTCTGATTAGCCTTTAGTGTAGTTTATCATTCGACTAATTTTGCGGAAGTTTACTGCACCGCGGGTTTGGCCAAGATTCAACAGTAAAGTATGACTGCTGCATTAACCTCATCTCTAAAACACCTATTGAGAATCGGAATACTCCGCCCTCTTGGCGCCAGCCTCCCCAAAAATAAACAGCAAATGATTAAAAGAATATATATATATATATATATATATATATATATATATATGTATATGTATATATATATATATATATATATATATATATATATATATATATATATATATATACATATGCTTTATATATAGAAAAAAAATTTCTATCATACTTGGGATCGAACCCTAGACCCTTCAAATGAAAGGCCAGGGCCCCTCCAACCATGCCACCATATATAAATATATATATATATATATATATATATATATATATATATATATATATATATATATATATATATATATATATATGCGCGTGTGTGTATGTATACATATTCTACTTGCACGCGTATGTACATAGCTCAGTGTAGTTTAAACAGTGTCTGGAACATAGATATCCCCCCTTAAAAAAAAAATAAAAAAAAAATAATAAATCGGGGCATCCAGACAGTACTTACTTGACACAAGCCAGGACGGTAAAAGCGATGATGAGGGTAGCTAACGACACACTGTAGCCTATGTAGGACACTGTCCTCACAACAGGAGCAAACTGTAAAAGAAAACAGATGGAATTACATAAGGTACCAATTAGATTTATAGACATAGATAACACTCCTGAAGTACATTTTGAAGTACAGTTGCACACAGAAGTCTATGGTATATCTTGCTCCGAAGAAGTGTAACCAAACAGATAGTGTAGGGAGAGATGGCAGAGGTGGGGTAAAACAAAGGAACTTTCCGCGCAGTATGGGTGTGGCTGGGTGCACTACTTCAGATAAGGTGTACCAGGTATTCCTGTATCGAACTGTTCATCTAGTGACAGTAAACTCATTGGCAATACAGGGAATAAGAAAGGCTTCGTAGGTTCATCGATGTATTTCTAAAACTTTGGAAGTTCATCTCATGTAAGTCTTCGGAATGGATACGAATTTTGAGCTCATAAGATAAAACTAAATATAAGAAAGAACGATTCGATTAAGTGAATCAATAACACCAATTTGGAGATATTGAAAAAGTTCATCAGAATCTAATATAAATCTTATGTTTTACCTAAAAGTTTCGACCTAAATTAGAGTCCAACCAGGTTTTACAGACTTTGGCACGCGGGAATAAAGAATCGAAGTGGTAATTACGGTTAATGGAACCTTTACTGAGAGAGAGAGAGAGAGAGAGAGAGAGAGAGAGAGAGAGAGAGAGAGAGAGAGAGAGAGAGAGAGAGAGAGAGAGAGTTTTAGACCGTAAATTATCGAGAGCTCCAAATAACAACTATCTATTGTTGGAACAAAAAGGGTTTACAAAAGTGATGTTATTGAAGAGGCAAAGAGCCCATAATAAAACGAATGATTTTAGCAGTTTATATCAAGAAATATTTAAAACACTATTTTGGGAGTGGGTTTGAATAGCGTAATCCTTTCATTTAGATCTTTACACAAACCGTCTATTCTATTGAAATCAAGCTTTTGTTAATTTTTAACATGGAAAACTTTTCAAACGAGTGCCATTCGCCGTCCGAACACAAATGCCCTCATAATATTCAAATAAAAACGTCAAACAACTTTCATGTATTTTTTTTATTATTTCTTAAATCTCCGAGCCATTAAAATTCAATGCAGGCCTCTCCAGTTAATGTTATTTACCACGACAAAACTATGTTGATATTTGAGTTTTCTCAGACTGAAAATAGAGTTCAAAAATAAGGTTAAATAGTGTAATAAAAAAGGAAAATGTCAGAAAAACCGCCTTCAGCACCGCTGATGTTATAAGCCCGATTGCTTGGTTAACTCATAGATTTTTCTAATTGTTCCATGAAAGTATTAGATAGTTGTTGAAATGTTAAAGTGTATATTAAAAAGTATTAATTTCATATGTATATATATATATATATATATATATATATATATATATATACATATATGTATGTATGTATGTATATATATGAAGTATATATACACATACATATATTTATATGTGTGTTTAGGTTTATATATAAACATAAACACACAACCACACACATACACACACACACACACACATATATATATATATATATATATATATATATATATATGTGTGTGTGTGTGTGTGTGTATACTGTATATGCATGCATACATATATACATATATATACATACATATATATACATATATATGTATATATATATATATATATATATATATATATATATATATAGATAATATGTGTGTGTGTTTGTATACAGTATATACATATATTTATATGTGTGTTTAGTTTTATATATAAAGATAGACACACAAACATATATATACATACAAATATATATACATATATATGTATGTATATATATAAATAATATATGTGTGTTTGTATACAGTATATACATATATTTATATGTGTGTTTAGTTTTATATATAAAGATAGACACACAAACATGCACAAACACATATGTATATATATATATATATATATATATATATATATATATAGATAGATAGATAGATATATATATGTATATATATATGTATATGTGTATGTATACAGTATATGCCTATACATATATATACATACATTTATATATATATATATATATATATATATATATATAATATATATATATGATGTATACATATTATTATTATCATTATTATTATTATCACTTGCTAAGCTACAGCCATAGTTGGAAAAGCAGGATGCTATAACCCCAGGGGCCCCAACAAGGAAAATAGCCCAGTGAGGAAAGAAAACAAAGAAAGATAAAATATTTTTAGAACATTACCAACATTGAAATAGATATTTCCTATATAGATTATAAAGACTAACAAAAAGTATGTACTTTTTTTACTTTTTATATCATGGTCATTTTTATTCACTAAGAACAAAACAACAGTAGCGCTGGGGCTTTAATTTCTTTCACTGAACTTTACATAGAAAATCAACAAGAGATTTTGCTCGATATACAAGTTAACGATACTGTACAGTACATAATAAACTTGATTTGTTTTAAGTAAAAGAAAATGCAAAATTTTTGTACAGTATTTATGCTAATTGCCTTTTGTCAGGTTTGTTATCTTCGTCAGTTCTATGAGTTATTACCTCCACCAACGGAGGCTCGGTACTACACGGTATTCTAGAAGTTTTATTCCAGCTGTTAACAAGTTGTGGAATGATCTTCCTAATCGGGTAGTTGAATCGGTAGAACTTCAAAAGTTCAAAGTTGGAGCAAATGTTTTTATGTTGACCAGGCTGACACGAGTCTTTTTATAGTTTATATATGACATATCTATTTTGACGTTGTTACTGTTTTTAAACTGGTTTATTGTTAATTTGTTCTCATCATTTATTTATTTCCTTATTTCCTTTCCTCACTGGGCTATTTTTCCCTATTGGAGCCCTTGGCCTTATAGCATCATGCTTTTCCAACTAGGGTTGTAGCTTGGCTAGTAATAATAATAATAATTATGTTTTCGCCCCCGTATGTCTGTTTGTGAACCATTCCCTAGCCTCAATTTTACTCATAGAGTATTGAAACTTTCAGAGATTAATTGTTATGGTGAGATGTAAAAGTGATTCCTTTTTTGAAAGTCCTAGATCAAGGGTCAAGGTCAAGGGTAAGTAATAAGCTGCCGTGGGATTAATTTTTATGTTGAGACGTGGAAGTGATTCAATTTTCGACGTCATTGATCAAAGGTCAAGGTCAAGGTCGAGATAAAGGTCGAGAAATAAGCTGCCGTGGCAGAGGTCTGCGGTCTACTGAGTGCCTCTTTATTAAGGAATATTATCACTATAATTAACATATCTTCTAATACATGGTATAGGAAAATTACTGATCAGAATAACCAGTAAAATAATCAAGGTAATGACAAACACAAATAGTAGCCTATGTCGATAAGCAAACTAAAAGCAAACTAGATTTAATGCCTAATAGCAGATCAGACATTGATGGTACTGCTCAGGGTCCCGTTATCTCACCGCATTTCATATTTCCAATTATAATTAACAATGTGCACGACAATGTTATCTTTCAATACCACCAATATCTTCAGAACAGCGATCCCTAAATATCTCTAATTGGTATTTATATCTTCGGAAGCTTTTTGGACTAGACTAACAAGGTCTATTTCGAGAGAATATTATTAATAATGTGGCTTGAGTACCACTTCTAGTAATCCTCTTATATCAAGTGGCCTTTGATTAGCAGAACAACATCGACTACTCTTTGTTTCCCCTCAGTCAATGAACTGAAGGTAATTCAGCATTCAATTATTTAGCAGTTTATTCCTTCTGGCATTTGAATCTTATAAGGTCTGCTAGGATCCCCCCCCCCACTTGCCTATGTTTTACCATGTCCATCAAATTGAATAGAAAAAAAAAATTGCTATCCCCAATCGAGTCACTTATTAAAAAGCAAACATTTTTCGATATCGAAAATTTACAATCAAGACTTGATAAGTTAAACTGAAATTAGATTATATTTCCATCATAAACAATTTGGCATCCAAAAATTGTTTATATGATCCTCCGGACGCGGTACGAAATGATGAAACAAATTTAATTACGAATACACCGATATATCGCCCGTTACGGTCATTCCCTACCGGATTTACTATAATTACCTGTTGCCTGCAAACCGTTTTAATCTAACAAGACACTAATAACTCCTGTTGCCTATGAAAGCTTCAGATATGCACACCATTCATAACCCAGTCTCATTCTTCATTATATGCTGGAAAAATTACGAAATAATTGTTAATAAATGACCACCCATTTCCCATAACAAATTATCTCATGAAATAATGGCCTTAAAATTCTCATTAAATTTTGTCTTATCTTTACGCATTACGACCCACCCTCCATGCTCGGTCTCTGCCTTGGAGCAATTCTTTATTAGGTCGATTTTAATGGCATTTTACCATTATGAAATGATCGAACTTCCTTTGGGGGTAAATCAACAGCCTCTAGGTATTTCATGAGCAGTAAAAAGTTAGATTCATACTCCTTATATAAGAGAGGTTTCATACTATATATACACACATATATATATATATATATATATATATATATATATATATATATCTATATATATAAACCTAATTCTACTGTATATAGATATATATATATATATATATATATGTATATGTATATATACAGTATATATATATATATATATATATATATATATATATATATATATATATATACAGTATATATATTTATCTATATCTATCTATATATATATATATATATATATATATATATATATATGTATATGTATATATATATATATACATATATATATGTATATATATATGTATATATATATATATATATATATATATATATATATATATATATATATGTATGTATATATAAACATAATTCTACTGTGTATATGTTTTTATATATTCTTTTGTTTATTTTTATTTTCTTTTCTGTTAGGCTGCTTCCCCTGAAATAGTTCCAGAGAAAAAAAAAACAGTCGCTGTCTTATTCATCCTTTAACTGCTGAATCAAGGCTGAGCGCCTGTTAAGTTAAACTTTTACAATATAAGTGGTTTCATCATTCTTCCACAAAAAGTTCCATGAGTACTATTTACTCTTCATTTCTCTCATTTCATCAATCTAATCCTTCCTAGGCCTTCGCCTCCCCATGTATGTTCGTTTTTTTATTATAGACTTTTATCACCAGTTGTCATCCATTCTTTCCATATGACAGAGCCAGCCAAAATATTCTATCACGTCCTTTACCACTTCTATGTATCTCCATATTTCCTACTCTTGCAACTCTTTTTAAACTACGTTTAACTACATAAGCAGTACCTTTAATTAGCGTTAATCTTTTTTTCTTTATTATGCCTTCAGTATCCATACTTCACTACACATATCCAGCTTCACACTTGACCCTTATTTTACCATAATCCGTTATCTTTACTCCAGGATACTTATGCAAACCCACAACTCCTATTCTTCTGGGATCCAAGGTATCATTTATCAATTCAATTTTTTTTATTATATTGGAGATATATTACACCCTTATCGCAGACACAGTTTAAAGAAAAAAAGTCAATCAAATTCCTTCATATTCAAACACACATTCCATTCCTATCTTAAAAACGTTTAATCACTTCCAAAAGCATATTATCAATATTATTCAATATCCCTCTATATTATTTTCATGTCGATTTTATCATAAGCTTTTACTAGGTCCTTTCGTTTCCAGCTTCTCACATAAAAACATGTGATCAACACACCCTCTTCTTTGTATAGACAAGCCATTTCCTTTTCTAGCAGTCCTTTTACTATGTATCTTACTTTCTGAGTCCAGTGTTAAGTCCATTCAAGTCTTAAATTTACCTTAATTTACGTAGCCTTTATACAACGGAACAATTATTCATCTCATCCATCCATTCAGGTTCAGTTCTTTCCCTTACAATCCCTGGTCAACCTCTCAATCGAATTATCATTACCATACTGCAAGATCCTAGTTGTAATTCCATCAACTCCTGGTATCTTTTCTTTTTTCAACCACATAATAATTTTTCTTACATTTTCAAGAGTCACTTTAATAAGCATTGTCAGCTTTAGATTAACTCTTTTATATTCAGAAATTCTTTTAAATACTGTACTCACTCCATTGTCCCAAGACTGTATTCATACCCACAGTACATCTCTTACAGTTTTTATTCTCAGATTTCTTTGCATTAACTTACCTTTCTTACATTCTAATTAACCTGTTCCCTGCTTTTTTTGGGACTGGCCAATTTCTTTCTCTCTCACTTCATTATTTATTATCCTATCACTCCTCATGATCTCCCTGGACAATTCTATCCTGTTCGTAATACTAGGCAGGCAGTTAATTCTAATAGCCAGGCCTTCTTCATCATGAGGCTCAATACTACACAGTATTCTAGATGTTTTATTCCAGTTGTGACCAAGTTGAGGAATGATCTTCCTAATCGGGTACTTGAATCAGTAGAATTTTAAAAGTTCAAAGTTGCAGCAAATGTTTTTATGTTGACCAGGCTGACATAAGTCTTTCTATAGTTTATATATGACATATCTGTTTTTGACGTTGTTAATAGTTTATATATGACATATCTTGCTTTTCCAACTAGGGTTGTAGCTTGGCTAGTAATAATAATAATAATATGCCTACACCAGCTCTTTCCTATCAAGCAACAGCACCTCAATTGTTCCTCTATTTTCTTTTGATACTTTTCTTATCTCCTCATCAAACCCTTCACTATCTTTATTCCTTTTTCTTGTCTCTTATACACACAAGTATTTCCTGTAGTCCGTATAACCCGATCTCATTAAAGAAATACCAGGTTTCAACCCATTTCTCCTTGCATGCTCTACGCATTTCATTTGAATCTAATTCCCTTGCCTTAATTAGATTCATAGCTAGATTATCACGATTTTTCTTCCAAATTATTTACGTAATTTCATCTTAAATCTTATAATAATCTCCAGTCGGTCCTCTTCTCTGCATATTATTTATTAACTACTCTTCCGTCTAATCTGGGTAACAGAATCTTTCAAATTATTTTTCATACTATATTCACTTTCCTAGGTTTAATTATCAATGTCTTTCTTTGGAAAAACTGCTTTTCCAACAATCAAACGTCTTTTCTTGGCAAATTTACATGACTCTTTCCATGCTCATTTGCTCTAAAACCTCCATACTTACCATCACAATAGCTTTCTGTTCACCTACCTTTATATTTAAATGCACTATTATGAGCATAAATTTATGTTATCTCTCTCTCTCTCTCTCTCTCTCTCTCTCTCTCTCTCTCTCTCTCTCTCTCTCTCTCTCTCTCTCTCTCTCTCTCTCCTCTCTCTCTGTTTATATTTATATATATATATATATATATATATATATATATATATATATATATATATATATATATATACACACACACACACATATATATATATATATATATATATATATACATATATATATCTATAAATATATGTTATGTATTATTATTATTATTATTATTATTATTATTATTATTATTATTATGTGCATGTATTTGTGTGTATATGCATACATCTTTTTCTTACTGGGGATACTTCGACGTAGTGAAAGGGTTTGTGTATCACCATAATCAGCAATGCTGTACTGGTCACGGCCACCCATACTAGCTTGGTTTGCTATGAGTGATCAGACAAAAGTTTTTCACCATCACGAATCAGCATTTGCCCAGCGTGGTGATGAAAACTGGCCAAAGGCCTGGCATGAATAAGGATATATGTGAGGTCTTTATCCTACAGTGGACTAGAAACACCTACATTTGTTGTTATTGTTGAATATATATATATATATATATATATATATATATATATATATATATATATATATATATATAATTGTGTGTGTGTCTGTGTGCGTATGTATTCACACATTTATATAAATAAATATATACAGTACACACAACCAAACATATATGGCAAATAATAAGAATAATTTTTAAGTTTCCTAGCTATACAATAAGGGAACATAGCATGTCTTCAGCAGAGCTGGAACGGTCATTGAATTTATTAAAGATGTAGTTAATGACAGGTGGTGAGCGCGGGCGAGGCGGCCCTACAAACACACCTTACAGAAGCTCTTCACTTTTAACCTTCGGCTCATGACTGAAAGATGTGGGGAAGTTTGATTTTAAATGACTCAGGTTTGAATAGCTAGGAAAATTCAAAATACTTTTGACATTTGTTATTTATTCCTACACATATGCAAATAATTTGCTTACTTTACTTTAAGGGCTGCTTTTCTGGCCCTATATAGCAAGGGAACCCTACTCTCTATAGGACCATCACAGTCATTTTATCATGTTCTTTCCAAGTCATTCAGCATTTCACACAGCATATTATCCATTTATTGTTAAATCCACACTAACGAAGCACATAGAGAACAAGAAAGTCTTCTGTTTCCTCTTGAAAGAATTAATATCTCCAGTCTTTCGGATGTCTAGTGGGAGCTTTTAGTATAGTCTAGGGGCCACTTATTTAAAGGTTCTAAAGTCTACAGTAGACATATATCAAAGTTCAAATAATTTTGTCCTTTGAAATAGGGAGAAGGTGGTGTGTGTTTACTCATTACAGCCATCAACACATGGCCGACTACGAGATTCCTGTTGAAAGCAAGGGTAGGAATTATACCCATGATTTTGCGAGCACCAGTTCTAGCTGATACTTTGATCCTCTCAGTGGTCGAAGTGTATGCTTTATGGATCACTTCATGAAATCAAAAAGAGATCGTGTACCTTAATACCTCTTTCTAGGTCCTGCCTAAGCTGAGAAGAGTTGCTGACACTCAGGTCAGAGGTGTCGAATCTTTTTCAGATGGCACTGTAGAGCCCTTATGGGGACACACAAACATCTCTCAATCGCTACCAAACACTTCACATAGAAAGGGGATTGAGAAGGAATCTGACCTTGGATAGTATCCAAAAACCTGGCAAAAAACTAAGGGAAACCTACTTATACCCATCAGCATGGGAGACAGGCAGAGACACCATGCAACTCACCTACTCTCTTCGTCATGCTAATACAAGAAAAGTCAGTCTTGAGAGTCAGAACCCTGACTGACAACTTTTTCAAAGGCTCAAACATTTATGCATAAGAACCTTGAGTATGAGGGTCATATCCCACTCTGAGAGCCTGAGGTCCTGGGGTGGGCAAGACTGCTTAAAGCTCCTCACAAACATATACAACACCTACGAGGAGGAGAGGTCTATACCCTTCACTCATAAGATCATGCTTAAAGCTGCGCAGTAGCCCTGACAGCAGTGACAGAGAGAAGCTCCTCTTGGCAAAGGTAGCCGAAGATACTAGCAATGTGTGCTAAAGATGTTCTGACTGAAAAAGAATACCTTCTTTTACAATAGCAGAAGATAGTCCAATTTTCCTGGTAGATAACTGGAGAGATCTATTGTAAACACCCAGATAGCTCCAGAAATGCCTCGCGAAAAGCATTTTGCTTGGAGGAGATACTGGAAGACTCAAACCGATAAGTTCCACCGACTTCCCTGATGGGTGGTACCTATGAAGAAGCAGCTGACAGAGAAGCGAGGGCCTTAGAGAGTTCTCTTGGGACCTTGACTATTATGGGGAAAGTTGTAACAATCCAGGGGATTCCATAGCCCATGGATGTTGAAGGCAACTTTGAACATGGGCCATAGGTGTGGAACAGGGAACCAAAAGACAGGGAACTTATTGTTTAGTTGTGCGGCAAACGTGGCTCTCTACTATGCATGGATGTAACCTGCCCCTGGCAACTGAGTGTGTCTGCTAGTACATTTCTCTTGCCCAAAATGTACATGGCTGATAACTCTGTGGCGTGAAATACCACCCCAATGTGCATCCATTTAGTCAATACTACCGAATGCCTCCTTACCATTCTTGGAATGCTTGCAGTGCCAGAAAGGCTGCACTCTGAAACACATCTGATCACAGTTTCATGTCCGAAGGCAGAGAGTCGAGTGGAACTCTCCGGGAGAGGTGGTCAGCCAAGAAGTAAGCTTATCCAGAGCCTCCTGTCCCACTGGAAGAGGAAGGAATGGGAGATCCCTGGAAGCTGACCAGTGATCTTACAAACACCACTGAAGAGATCTCTGATGGCAGCACCCATGAAAAATGAGCCTCTCCAGTAAAGATAGGCAGCTGAGAAGACTCTGCCAGAGCCGAGCTGATATTTCTGTCTTGGACAAAAAATGGTCATACTACCTGCGTGAACTTGCTGATGTGATCACTTGATGGAAACTCTCATTGCTGCCATGTCTATCAGCCTGCCAAAGTAGTACTTCAACCTCTGCATGGGTATGAGTTTTGACTTATCCCAGTTAATCCCAATCCACAGATCATAGCAAAAGCGAGAAGTCAAAAACAATGTAGCAACTGCCCCACGAAAAGGGCCAGAATCAGCAAACCAAGATATATCAACAGATGTATCCCTTGTAAGTGGGCCCAACTTGCTACTAAGATGAACTCCTGAGTGAAAACCTGATAAGCAATACACAGTCCAAAGCACATAGTCTTGAACTGGTACACTATACTATAGAAGGAGAAACAGAGGTACCTTTGAAGGGACTGAGGCATGGGTACTTGAATGTATGTGTTCTTCCAATCCATTGAAAGCATGGGGTCATCCTATCTGATGAAACTCAGTACAGAATGTATTGTATCCATACTGAACTTCATTTGACGCACAAATTCATTTATTGGAGAGAGGTCGATGGCTGACCTTCAGCCCCCATTTGGCTTCTCCACCAGGAAGAGTATGCTGTAGAAGCCTAGAGACACGTCTTCAACGACTTCGAATGCATTTTTCTCCAACATCACTTCTGCCTCTGTCCGCAAGGCCAGGATTTTTGGCGATATTGGAGGATTAGTTGAGAACTCTATTGGTAAATGAAATAGGAGGGCCCAATAATCATGAATGGTTAGTAAGTAACTATATGAAAGGACAATCACTACCCAAGGTTTAGCCCCATGTCTCTGCCAAGTTGCCCAATGCCATGGCAAGGAATCCCTTACTCTCAGCTGCAGGGGGAACATTTTCCAACCCTTACCTCCGGCTCTACAACCAGAAGAGTCAAAGACTGAACGGCCATCCACAATGCCACAATAGGAGCCACAGTAGGCCTAGTAGGAAACACTGTCAGTGGGGAAGAGGTAAGTACCCTCCCAGGGGACCTCAACAAAGACCTGAGTAAGGTCACAGGCACAGAGTGAACATATATATATAAATATATATATATATATATATATATATATATTATATATATATATATATATACTGTATATATGTATACACACACACACATATATATATATATATATATATATATATATATATATATATATATATATATATATATATATATATATATATAGGCCCCGGAATCCTAGGCACAGGGGTCTGAATGATAGGCACAAGAGAAAGGGGTGATAAACACATGGGTAACCAGGTCATGAGTGATGCACCAGGTAAAACCTAGTACCAGAGTAACATACACTTACAACCTCTGAACCAATAATGCCCAACCATAGGCATGACATCCTCAAGTGCTGAAGCTTTTCTTGCCAGCAATGGTGCCACAGGACGACTTTTTACGGTCCTTCGGCCTTTTGAGGTGCCTCACTGGGGACTTAACTGTGGTGAGTTAGCACCACGTGGTTATTTTAAATGACTTGTCATAAACTCTTATTTTTCTTGATAGCTCAGTCGGTATAGTCTTCGTAGGCATGGTTTCCAGCCGAGCAGGTGGGGGTTCGAATCTCCACCCGGCCAGAAGCTGTTACCATAAAATGAATTCCAAGTGGATATATATTCCCAAGATAGAATTCGGTATTAAATACCATTCGTGGGGGATATTTACATTGATTGAAATCACGTGTGCTAGTGATATGTATTCATTTACAATAACCACATGTTGCTAACTCACGATTCAGCTATCATGTTGGAGATGGGTTTATTTCAAGTCTATGATCAGATTCCTGAATTCGACAGGAATATGTACGGGGACTTGTCATAAACTTTTATCTCTCTTGATAGCTCAGTCGGTATAGTTTTCGCAGGCATGGTTTCCAGCCGAGCAGGTGGGGGTTCTAATCTCCAACCGGCCAGAAGCTGTTACCATAAAATGAATTCCAAGTGGATATATATTCCCAAGATAGAATTCGGTAGTAAATGCCATTCGTGGGTGATTATATATATATATATATATATATATATATATATATATATATATATATATTTATATATACACATATATATACATATAATGTATATATACACTCACATATATATATATATATATATATATATATGTATATATATATATATGTATATATATATATATATATATATATATATATATATATATATATATATATGTGTGTGTGTGTGTGTGTGTATGTATATAATCATGAGAAACAATTAATGAGGTAGAATCATTTAAGCATTTAGGAATTATGATCTGCATTACAGGGTTTTTAGAATTAGAGTTTAATGAAATGTTAAAGAAAAAAATCAGTCTATTACCAGCGAGTTTTCCCCGACTTCCCGGCCCACCAGGTGACACAATTGATAGCTTTTTAGTTTGAATTACCCCAAATGAGTCGACATGGGTGAAAATCAACACAATATCGTGTTCAAATAGAAATAAATTTCTACCTCATACTTGGGGGTGTGTATATATATTTAGTGTATATATACAACATGATACTTTCTCTTTATTATATACGAAAAGATATATGATATGTGTTTATACATCTGTATGTATGGGGAAGAGATAAAATCCTGTATGCCATAATCTCGATAGCCACAAGGCCAAAAAGCCATTATACCTACAAGCTCAAAATCCTGACAGGCAACATATATTTGAGTGACTTACTGATTTTGTTTCGTAATGAAAATAATGATGGTACTAAATATGTAATGAAAATATACGTTCACATTTAAACCAAGGCCCAGATGTAAATTTGCAATTTGAAATTTAATTTTATTATCGAAATTATTAATGGAATGATAAAATTTATTAAATAGATTAATTGTGTTCTATTTCACAAAGATAATATAAAATATTTGCACGTTCACATTCACCCATCACCTTGTTGATCCGTTCTTCGCGATAATAATTTTTCAGTTTTGGAGATTATTCAATGTGTTGTGTGCATAAAATTTTATTGTTGACTTGCTGCTCCTCCTTTCGTAGCTCTTCAAGGCCAACATGAGCTCCTTGAAGGACGTTTTTCCATTTCTTGTGCAACGCTTCTGCTGCATTTTCCGTTCGTGGAAATCCTAATTGGATGGAGTCGAGTACTGGTCACATAATAGGAGGAAATCATAAAGGACAACGCTATTACACAAATGCCTTCTTCTTCGTAATCAATTTGAAACCACATAACAACTCGTCCGTTTCTTCTGGTAAATAAAGCTTTGAAAGTTTTAGCAATTTCATTCGAAGGAAGAAACGCCAAGGCAAATGAATTAAACTAAAGTTTTCATCATTGCCATAGCGAACTGATAATCCAGTTTGGAGTTATGAAATCTCTTTCAGAAGTTTGAATTGCAGCCAGTTCCAGATCAGTTCCGTTTTCATCAGTGATGTCAGACAAATCTTGAAACAAGCGTTTATACTGGACCCTACTATTTCCCATCATTAAAGCTCAAGCAAGTGAATAAACCCAGCGATTTCCATATGCCACAGGTACATGAATTATGTTTATTTATTTATCTATCTAGGTCCCATGTCCCATACGTGGGCTGTCAGTTGCTTCCATGTTATCTTGTCTCTAGCTCCCTGTATATGTTTCCCAGCTGCTACATTATCATTATCATTTACATCCTCCAGTAAACTGTCAAAAAAATTTTCCTTTGCATTCGGTTAAGGATAAATTATGCATGGATAGAAGCTATTGTCTTTGAGTGGTTCCGCTTGGGGCTCTGATCCCGAGGTCGATAAGAGAATCCAGACATTAAGGTATTAAAATCTATGGATTATTCTATTATGAAAACCCTGTCTAAATGTGCAAAATTCATCATTAATTGAATTCCAAGTACAAATATATCAATTAGCCTCGATGGTGAAGATGGGTTGATTCTAATTCTAAGTACAAAAAACCTGAATTCCACAGGTATAAATACAGACGAATTATTATTTACTTTTATCTTTCTTCGTGACTAAGTGCTATGACACTGTTCTTGCCAGCTTCCTGGACCAGGGTTTGATTCCCGACCGGTCAGAAGCTATTGCTTTTGAGTGGTTCCGCCTTGGGGCTCTGATCCCTAGGTCGATAAGAGAATCCAGATAATAGGGTATCAAAATATATGGCTTATTTGGATATGTAAAAACGTCATAATGGGCCAAATTCATCATTAATCGAATGCGAAGTACACACATACCAGTTAGCTACGACTGTGAAGATGGGTTGATTTCAATTGTAAGCTCAAAAAACCTGAATTCGATAGGTATAAATACAGAAGAATTGTCATTGTCTTTTATATATCTTTGTTGCTAAGTGCTCTGTCACTTCATACCAGCTTCCTTGACCAGGGTTCGAATCCCGGCCGGTCAGAAGCTATTGTCCTCAAGTGGTTCCGCCTTGGGGCTCTAATCCCAAGGTCGATAAAAGAATTCAGACATTAAGTTAGCAAAATAAATGGCATATTTGATAATGAAAAACTCGTCTAAATGTACTAAATTTATCATTAATCGACGGCCAAATACAAACATACCAATTAGCTACGATGGTGAAGAAGGGTTGATTTCAATTCTAAGTACAAAAACCTGAATTCAACACGTATAAATACAGAAGAATTGTCATTAATTTTTATATTTCTTCGTGGCTAAGAGCTATGTCACTATTCATGCAAGCTTACTGGACCAGGGTTTGATTCCCGGCCGGTCATAAGCTATTGTCTTTGAGTGGTTCATTCTTGGGGCTCTGATCCTTAGGGCGATAAGAGAATCCAGGCATTAAGGTACTAAAATATACGGCTTTTTCAATATATATATATATATGTATATATATATATATATCTGTAATATATATATTTATATATATATATATATATATATATATATATATATCTGTGTGTGTGTATATGTGTGAGTGTGCGTCCGGATTTTGGATGCCTGAATTTATAGCTTTTGGGTATCTTTGCATGTCGGGATTAGGGCAGCTGGGATTATGACCAATACTCATCTACACACACATGCATAGATTAATTGCATGCATATATATAGACGCATACACACTAATATACTTACATACATACGTACACACACACACACACACACACACATATATATATATATATATATATATATATATATATATACATGTAATGTTTGTTCATAATTCTATCAATTAGTCATATGCAAGTAATAGGTTCATTCTGATATCTTACTAGAAAGAAATGTCATAGTGTCAGGTTATATATACAGAAAGTTTTGTTTATAATTTAAACGTGGGACACAGAATGTACAAACTTGATGCTTTTATATGCAAAGAGATATAACAGCTTTACAAATTGAAAAAAAAAATTAATATCTTTAAGCATGCCTGAATTTAGTGACACGTGGTTTCTTTATTAGAAATTATGTGCCCTCTGAAGTATATGTTTGCTATATTAGTCTTTTTTTTTCTTTTTTTCATATATATATGTACGCATATTGGTATATGTCCAGTATATGGGAATGGGAATGTGTTTTACTGCTAGCTATATGTTAGTTTTTATATGCATATATTGGTATGTAAAATATTTTCAAATGTTTATATATGTGTGTATGTATGTATTTATATACATGTATATATTTGTATAAGCGCATTGTATAGGCATGTGAACATGTCTGGAGATATGTACATGAGTGCTAATGTGAGTATGTATAAGCATGCATGCATGTGTGTAGATGCATGTATATATTTTTATATGTTTTAATTTGTGTAAAGAAATACTAGGCAACTATCTGAAGATTTAGGAATAAAAACACTCGGAAATCTGACCTTACCCTTTAACAATCCAACTTGGCTAAAAAGAAATAACCTTATCTGGCAAAAACATGTGGTCTATTCTTCTGAATTTTTGTTCTACAAATGTTTATATGTACAGTATGTTCATATTCTCACTCTGCCATGTGTATTTTGAAATTTTCAATAAATAAATCGGTCCTTTTGATGATGTGAGACAAAACCGGTAGGGATTCACTCTCTTCATTTATTCCTTGTTGTTTACTGCATGATGATTATGATGATGATGAGTTTAC
>NC_090761.1:4605368-4615368 GCF_036898095.1 Palaemon carinicauda
GTAGGATGCCCAATGTCTCCATTATAATTATTATTATTATTATTATTATTATTATTATTATTATTATTATTATTGCAAGTTTGGCTACAATCCTAATTGGAAAAGTAGGATGCCCAATGTCTCCATTATAATTATTATTATTATTATTATTATTATTACTAGCTAAGCGACAACCTTAAGTGGAAAAGCAGGATGCTATTAGCACAAGGGCTCCAACAAGGAAAAATAGCCCAGTGAAGAAAGGAAATTAAAAATAAACTATATGAGAAGAAATGAACAATTAGAATAAATAATCTAGAAGAGAAGTAATTAACAATTAAAATGAAATATTTTAATAACAGTGGGGCAACATTAAATTAGATCTTTCATATATTAGCTATAAAAGTTTAAAAAAGAAAACAAGAGGAAGAGAAATAAGATATAATAGTGTACCCTAGAGCAAGAGTACTCTAACCCAAGACAGTGGAAGACCATGATACAGAGGCTATGGTACTACCCACGACTATACATGTCATACAATTCCAAAGGTGATTTCTATATGAATTTATATTAGGTTTTAAATTATCATTTAGATATAGGTAGTAGGTTGGCCATGGCACCAGATGCCCGTTGAGATACTAACGCTAGAGAGTTATGGGGTTCTTTGACTGGTCAGACAGTACTACAGTGGATCCTTCTCTCTGCCAAACAATTCTTCTTCACCCTAGGGGTTAACTACTGCGCTGTAATTGTTCAGTGGCTTCTTTCCTCTAGTGAGGGTAGAAGAGACTCTTTAGCTGTGGTAAGCAGATCTTCTAGGAAAAGGACACTCCAAAATCAAACCATTGTTATCTAGTCTTGGGTAGTGCCATAGCCTCTGTACCATGGTCTTCCACTGTCTGGTGTTAGAGTTCTCTTGCTATTTTATCTAATTTTTCTTCCTTTTGTTTTGTTAAAGTTTTCATAGTTTATATAGAAAATATTAATTTGAATGTTATTACTGTTCTTAAAATATTTTATATTTCCTTGTTTCCTTTCCTCACTGAGCTATTTTCCCTGTTGGGGCCCCTTGGGCTTATAGCATCCTGCTTTTTCAACTAGGGTTGTAGCTTAGCAATTAATAATGATAATAATAATAATAATTTGATCGTGATATTACTGGAGGCATATTTTCTACTTGTTAAAAAAGAAAAAAAAATAAGGAAAATGGCAAATTATTTATATCAGTTTATCAAAATTCTCTGATGAAATGTACATATTTTAAGGTATTTATTGAATGGTAATATGGTCCCTGTTACATTTGATGAATAAAGATCACAAATTATTTCACCTTAGTAGATCTAACACGTTTATCTATATATTCTTAGATTAAATTTAATATTTCTAACTATTTATCTAGTAATCTAGTTCATAGAGTGGCAACTGATATTCTCGTATATAAAGTACAAGAAGAGCAGGTGATATAAGCATCACGCTACTAACAAAGAATGGTTGGTTTCCTCATTCTTACTTATATCTTCTAAATTGACATAATTCAAACGGAATTCGTCTCCTAACGCAAAGTTGATATGGCTTTCAGCGTAAAATTCTATACATCTAAACAGATAGGAAATATTTTTATGGTTTGATAAGGTTTTTCTACATTTTTCCCTTAGGTAACCGGAGTTGTACTATCAAGACTTATAAATGATTAATATAATGTATTATAAAAGGAAAAGAAATGAAAATGATAATCATGATTTTGATTCAGAGCGATGTTCCCAGTGTAAATGTAAAAAGAAAATGAAAACTTAACAATTTATTCGTCTTTCTTGACTGAGTTTAGGTTTGTACATTTGCTCCTCTTACTATAATTCCTTTCAGAAAGGATTTTGGATCTTTCTGTCCCTCTGTAATTAATGGCCCAGAAGTCTGTCATAAAGAAATAAATCTAGATATCAAAAGAGTGATTTTTACCATTATTCAAAAGAACAAATATCATTCCGTTCATCAAAACACTTGCTTCATAGCAACTATCATTAAATAACCAGGATGTTGAATTTTAAGGATAATTAACTTGTTAACTAAATAAAACTCCGATAAACGTAAAATCCCACGCAAATAAAAATAAACTATATTCAAGAAGAAAGAGACAGATTTTGTGTTTTCTAAATTCTAAGTCGGTCTAAATATAGAAATACGATTAAAATTAACAATTGTGATCCTATAGAGTTCTTGGTTTTCATTACATCTTTTTTAAAAAATTCTCATCAATCATCAATAAAGAATCTCTCTCTCTCTCTCTCTCTCTCTCTCTCTCTCTCTCTCTCTCTCTCTCTCTCTCTCTCTCTCTCTCATACATGTACAGAGGGAGCGAGAAAAAGAAGGAGTCTCCAGGGATGCTAGCATTCTTATTGTGTGTGTCTGTGTGTGTGTGTGTGTGTGTGTGTGTGTGTGTAGCCTACGTTTGTGTTTGCTTCGTGTATATTTATGTATAGGCTACAAATAGATAAATAAGGAATGAAGTGAGGTAGGATTTCCTTAGCAAATAAAAACTTCCGCTTATAAAGCCCCTTCTAATGATCTTAACTGTTAAGCATTCCGCTTATAAAGCCCCTCCTATTGATCTTAACTGTTAAGCATTCCTTCACAGTTGTAAGATTCTGTTTAGTATGAATATATATGGATATACATTGGCGAAAACAGATGCAGCCGTTCCCTTTCCACTGCATGACAAAGACCTCAGATATGTCAATTCAAGTCTCGGGTCTGGCCAGTTCTCGTCTGATCACTCACAGGGAACCAACTTAGTATGGGTGGCAGTGACTAATACAGCTTTGCAGATCATGGCGATACTCCAACCATTTCACCGTTAAGGTATCCCCACTCAGAAAGGGATATACATACATATATATATATATATATATATATATATATATATATATATATATATATATACACACATATATATATATATATATATATATATGTATATATTTATATTTATGTGTGTATATATATATATATATATATATATATATATATGAATATAAATATATATACAGTATATATACATATATATATATATATATATATATATATATATTATATATATAAATATATATAATATAGATATATACATATATATATATATATATATATATATATATATATATATATATATATATACTATATATATAAGAACAGACAATTAATGAAGAATGGTGTGATATTAAGAACATATATCGGTTAGTTGGTAGTGAAGTCTTGGGACACATAGTTACAAGGAGAAAGCTATGGATATCAAATGATACTTGGGATACTATAAAAAGGAGACAAAGACCGAAACTGATTGTTGAAAGTTTTCGGGGAAGTAATTTAAGTTACAAGGTAGAGCATGCTAAGTATTCCAATATTGTTAGTGAGGTCAAAAGAAAAGCCATTTAATGACTGGAGAGAATATATAGGCAGGAAAGTAGATGATGCTGACTATGCTAGGCATTCAGGAACTAGTTATGAAGTAGGAATTGCTCATATAATTATTAATGAAACCTCGACTGGGTCAAAGAAGAAGAAGCATATACCCATCAAAAAGAGAGATGGCTCTGTTATAGCAACAGAAGAAAGACAACATTGGATTGAACACTTTAGTGAGGTTATGCATAGGAGACATGAAAGAAATAATTTGATTGATATACCTGAAGCTGATGAAGGCCTTGATGGGCCCATAAATGAATTCAGTGTGGTTGAAGTCGAAGCTATCCTCAAAAAACTAAAGAGAAAGGGACGTTTCCCTCCATAAAGATCACAGTCAAGAGAATTTTCAATCAATAGGTTTCCAAATAGTATTATTATGATCGTCATTAAACAACCTATAGTAAGTAGGCCTATTTGAAATAATTTGATAAATCGATTGATTCAGATCTTGCAATTATTTTTTTTATTCGTAATTTGCCCTTTATAAAATGCATTCGCTATTTTTCCCGATTCACAGAAATGTATATATATATATATATATATATATATATATATATATATATATATATATATCTATATATATATATATATATATATATATATATATATATATATGTGTGTGTGTGTGTGTGTGTGTGTGTGTGTGTGTGTGTGTGTGAACTAAACAATATGAAACTGTCACTCAAATCATAGAACGATAAACTGGCCGAAAATGAAGTGACTCCCAGACTCCTTATAAGATTATTTTGTAGAATGTGGCATGAAGAGACAAAACCTGGTAAATGGTAGTTAGGAGTGTTGGGGAAAATAGCAAAAAAAAAAAAAGGTGACCTGACTAATTGCAATAATTACAGAGGCATAACACTTCCGTCAGTTGCTATGAAAATATATAGTATGCTTATTCTAAAGAGACTGGAGAGTAAGATTGATAAAAAGCTGAGAGATAGAAAAGCAGAATTTAGAAAAGGTATAAGTTGCACTAACCAAATTTTAATTTTGAGACATGTTGTACAGCAATGCGTAGATTATAGAAATCCCCTTTTGATGACATTTGTGGACTATGAAAAAGAAATCCCCTTTTGATGGCATTTGTGAACTATGAAAAAGCCTTTAATAGTGTACACCGGCAAATTTTGTGGAGTCCTGCGTTATTATGGAATTCCTTTTAAATATACAAATTTGATTAAGTCTGTTCATGAGCATAGCAAGTGCAAAGTTAATGTTAATGGAGCCATATCAAATGAATTCCCTATGAACAGCGGAGTACTCCAAAGGAATGTGTTGTCACCTATGTTGTTCATCCTCATGGATTTTGTAATGCGTAGAACAGACAGAGATGGTGAAGAAGGATTGGACTGAATTGGTGATAGGAATTTAGCAGACCCAGGGTATGCTGATGAGGCTGTCCTTTTTAGCAGAACACCACAGGATTTGCGATGTTTGCTTACCAGAATGCGTAAAATATCACACGAGGTTGGACTGAAAATAATTAGAAGAAAGACAGAGATGGTGGAGAACGGATTATGCAATGGAAGAGAAAATATCATTGGAAGGAGAAAGGATTAATGAGGTAGAATCATTTAAGTATTTAGGAACTATGATCTCCAATGCAGGGTCTTTAGAATCAGAGTTTAGTGAAAGAATGAATAAATGAAAACAAACAATAGCTACGTTAAGTAAAATTTGGAAATCAAATCCCCTAAAATTACATATAAAAATCAGACTATATATCAGTTTAGTGAGATCGGTGTTACTCTATGGACGGGAGTCATGATATGACTATGAAACAATCTCCAATAGATTTAATACATTTTAGAACAAAGTCCTCAGAAGGATATTGGGAGTTAAATGGTAGGACAGGATTAGAAAGGAAGCTATAAGAGTGATTACTCGAGTGTCATATGTGACTGAGATCATAGTGAGGGGTAGATGTAGATGGTTTGAGCATGCTTTTCGCACTCCCCAAGAGAGATTAGTTCACCAAATGTTCAGCTGGGCTCCACAAGGCACTAGAAGAGTTGGAAGACCCAGGCCTACATGGCTAAGTACTATGAAGCGTGAAGTAGGAGATGATGAATGGAGAAGTATTGAATTAAAAGCTCAAGATAGAAACGATTGGCGAAATCTAACCGAGGGTTTTGCGTAGGAGGAGATGATATATATATATATATATATATATATATATATATATATATATATATATATATATATATATATATATATATATATATATATATATATATATATATATATATATATATATATATATATACACAGTATATGTGTGTGGGTATGGGTACATATTTGCATGCATGTTTGTGTTAATACACAAATAGTAAGTGTTATTCTCAGATTAAGATAAAATAATTTCATATTGTTGGAAAATCTATACTTAATTTGAACATTTATGTTTTTGTTAAATTTCCTCGTTAAATATTTTGAGTTGTTACCGCAAATGTGGATGTAAAATTCATGGCATATCATGGCATATTGAATCTACAGCAATTCAATTCAGATTTATATGATCTTGTGCGAGATGCTTGTCAGGTACTAACAGAGAGGCGAGATGAATTATGCAAGTGAAGTTTATTCAACAAGACAACGACCTTATATACAGATAGTTGAGAGCAAGAGTGAAACAAAAGTCAAACAGAGTAACACATGCGATGGCAAGCTTAAACAGCTTTTCTGTTATCAGTGAGAGGAAGAGCAAGATATAAAAAAAACAGTAATAACTTTACAGTATACAAGCGTGTATGAAACACGTGGGGTACAATGTAGGCAATATTCAATATGATTTATTAATTATTTCACTTTCATTGCTGCTTCTGTATTACTTTCATGATAAATGTTTTGAAACTACGTTTTAAAAAAAAATTTCTTTCTCGTTTAAGTTTCAGGACAGTGCATTTGAATATTTTCTGCATTAACACAATCGGATTTTATTTCTTAAATCTCATTACTAATTGAAAAAAAAAATTAATGCCTCTTCGCTCATTTACATTTGCATGGGAGCGTCCTTCAATATTCCAGTTCCCAGTCACTTGCAGGCTCTTGATGTCTTTTCATTGAGAGCAGCTGATTAAATTTGGACGAGAATTGTTTTCCATAAGCCTTATTGGAGTACCATAACAGGAATCTCCCGGACAATGCAGTGATTAGACATGTTTACATATCCAGTGGAATGGGAAGCCTTAATTTAATGTTAATTTGAAGGATGCAAGTATTGAGTGTATTAAGAATTATATATGTATGTATGTATATATATATATATGTATATATATATATATATATATATATATATATATATGTATGTATGTATATTCAAATAAGCCATATATATTTTTGATACATTAATGTCTGGATTCTCTTAACGACCTCGGGATCAGAGCCCCAGGCGAAATCACACAAAGACAAGAGCTTGGCTCCGGCCGGGAATCGAACCCTGGTCGGCAAGCTTGTATAGTCAGTGACTAAGCCACGTGGCCAAGTGGCTTAGTCACTGTCTATACAAGCTTGCCGACCTGGGTTCGATTCCCGGCCGGAGCCAAGCTCTTGTCTTTGTGTGATTTCGCCTGGGGCTCTGATCCCGAGGTCGTTAAGAGAATCCAGACATTAATGTATCAAAAATATATATGGCTTATTTGAATATGAAAAACACGTAAAAATGTGCAAAATTTATCATGTATGTATATATATGTATATATGTAGCCTATATATGTATATATACATATATATTTATATATATGCATATAAATTATATATATATATATATATATATATACATATATATATTATAAATATATAAATTATATATATATAAATATATATATATATATTATATAAATATATAAATTATATATATATATATATATATATATATATATTATATAAATGTATAAATCATATATGTATGTGGATATGATATATATATGTATATATATATATATATATATATTATATAAATATATAAATTATATATGTATGTGGATATGATATATATATGTATATATATATATATATATATATATATATATATATATATATATATATATTATACTATAGTCCCATGTCTGGGAACCTAAATATTATATTACGTATATTACGGCTGGCAAACAACACAACCTTCTCGAGTTCCAAACTCACCAGTTTTTTTTTTTTTTTTTCTACATTAATCGGTTACACTTGAAAATATTAATACCCGAACTCTAAGACAATTATATTACTCCTATACAGCAAGATATAAAAGACTGAATATCCAAAGGTCTCATAATTACTCTCAAAACAAAAATGGGTGATTATTCTGAGGAATTATTCAAAACCACCTCTTACTTCGATTCATTGACAGGATACACTCTTTACAAAAATAAATATATTCTATATAAATTACAGCACTGAAAGAATTTACATAAAAAAAAATCACTCGAAATATTAAGTCTGAACAAAACTTAGATGAAGACAAAAACATTACGCTCTAAAAATTATATAACCACATGACTTGAAATATTAGAACTGAATAAAACCTTAGACTAAGACAAAAGAAATAATTACACTAATGCTTACATGAAGTAACTGATAAACTTACTAACTTCACGTATGTAAATTAGTCTCCCTGGGCCAGTTTCAAAGATTTACACATTACCAGCACTCATCAAAACACAATAAATATAAAACCACCGGGATAATTTGCAGCAACGTTTTATCACACGTCATATGCTGGGGCACAAAATCGTTTAGGAGAGGACACACTATAGGTACTAGAGAGAGTGAGGGATTAACTTTGGCTCTTTCACAGGATGGCTGTTTCTCTTCTCCTGCTATGCAGCCCTGGGGCTGCATATATATGAATTTAGTAACTTCTCGATTATTCTAACAGATTATTCTAGTGGCTTGGGGGCTCGCCTCTAGTGCCGCCAGTGTTATCAACGAGATAAAAATTCAGGGGGCAAACCTTGGTATCAGGGAACTCTCTGTCTCAGCTGCTTCGTCCACCCACCGTTATCGGAAATAAAAAAAGATTAAAACTTACGCTGGGGTTTTCGAAAACCTTCCAAAACACGTGGCAAATATAAGAATTCCGTATATTCTCACAAATATGACGCAATACCTTAGAGAATATAAAAAATATTTGCATAAGTCTCTCGTATGGATCATATAGCACTCTTAAACAGCTTACGTAAGACTTTGTAACAAAATACGTGAAATAAAAAGTTAATTCTTAAAAATAACGTAAATTTACATATACTGATATGAATGAAAAATGCAATGAAATTAACGACGAAAGTCTTACGTAATTTACACTACAAACGTATGCCTACATGAGAAGAATTCATCTTAAGAACTGGCTATTCACCTTCTTAATGCATATTTGAAAACATAAATGAAATATGTAAGTAAATAATTTACTCTATGTTAGACCAGGTTAGTAGGAATATATATATATATATATATATATATATATATATATATATATATATATATATATATATATAGCATATGCTATTAAGACTATTAAGACAATTTCCCCAATCGGAGACGCTTCATAGAAAAATATTACACCAGTTACTGTAATATTCATTCTTTAACTGCTGATTCGTGGATGAACCACTTGTGCAGTGAAACTTCCACAACATTGGTTGCTTCATACACATACAAAGAAAGTTTATCACCATCATGTTGAACACACTATCACACAGTTCCATTAACACATACCGGGTTTGTAAATTGCTGTAGAGATGAAAAGCCCTCTAAATGGTGAATGAACTGCTCTACTTACTGGGGAATGCTACAATATGCTGACCATATTATTATTATTATTATTATTATTATTATTATTATTATTATTGTTTATTTCGGTAGTAGACCCCCTTTCAGGCAAGTTTTGTTGAAAATATTGGCTGCCTCAGTTGCATTGATCTTATATTCCGTCTTCTCGATGGCTCTAATTATCTTCTTTTTAGGACTACTGCATACAGCCAGTAAATGAGCAAAATACATCCTTCATGGTGGGTAGTCAAATTCAGGAATAATTGGCGATTCAAGGTTTTAATATAAAATTTACAAATTAGATAAGATTCACAATTCAGGTAAAATTCACAATTTAGGTAAAAGTATACAGAGAACAAACTACGTGTTTCAGGAGTGCTGTCTCCCATCCTCAGGCTTTGAGTGCTAGAAACGATGAGAGCTACGTCCTTATATATGGCAATTCTGGCTTAGTCAGGGAGGCAGCAACTTTTTCATTGGCTACCTGGAGCGTCGTGGGTGGAGCTGGCTGATCCTCATTGGCTAAGCCGCTCCCCGAGAGAGGGTGTAGTACAGTCAGACTGCCCTCCCACTCACTCCTAGGTGTTGAGTCACGATCTTGTCCTCTGGGAGCTGGGCTCTGATTGGTGGGAGCGCTTGCCGAGAGGGTATGCTGGCTAGGCAGGCTATCCTGTCGCTGATCAATGCTGTTGGGGTTGTCTATGTCTTGATCTGTTGGGTTGTCCTGGTTGGAGGATTCATGGTTGGTTGGGTTATTTTTGCTTGTGTTGTTCCTTCGATAGGAGGGGAGGAGGAACAT
>NC_090761.1:4620368-4630368 GCF_036898095.1 Palaemon carinicauda
AGTCATGTTCGTGAGAGATTACGCAATTTTTATATTTTTCACGTGTTTAGAAGTTTCTTGAAAACCCCAGAGTTAGCTTTCTCTTTTTTTTTATTGTTCCAAGAACGGAGGTGGACAGAGCTGCTGAAAGAAGGTTGCCTTGCAAGCAAGGTTAGATTCTCCTGTTCAATACGTGATCGTTATCAACTATAGCATTGCTAAAGCCAGCCCCCAAGCTTCTAGACCCCTGACTTAGAAGAATCTAGAATAATTAAGTCAACCAGCTTGTCCTGTGAGAGAGCCAACATCCTCTCTCTCAAGTACCTCGAGTGTGTGTCCCATCCCAAGTGACCAAGTCTTTACCCAACATATATCGTGTGGAGTTTGTTCTAACGTTAGAGAAACTTTATAGGATGATTCCACATTATTGTGTCTTTGTAAGTGCAGATATTATATAGATTTTTTGTAACTGGTCCTGTGGGGTTTGTGCGAAAACGTGAAGTGTATCTATTTTGGCTTAATTGTTCGATTACTTCGTGTGACCAAAAATCTTGTACGTTTATAAGTTACTTTATGTAATTTCTATAAGAGTTTGATCATTAGAGTTTAAAGGTTTACTATTTTCATTAATTATCTAGATTACATATTTGTGTAAAATTTAATTTCCAGCGAAACAAGTGATTATATAATTTTCAGAGTGTAATATTTTCCCGTCTTAGTTTAAGGTTTTGTTCCAATTTAATATTTTGAGTGATTTATCTTTGGTGTAAATTCTTTCAAAGTGTTGTAAATTATATAGAATATATTTATATTTGTAATTAGTTTATTATTTCGATCACCAGTGTTTCTTACAGAACTCTCGTATCCCTATTTAAGAATCGAAGTAAGAGGTTGTTTTGAAGAGTTCTTAATAATAATTACCCAGTTTGTTTTGAGTGTATGTAAGAGACCTTTGGATATTCAGTGTTTATATATTGCCGTCTGGGAGTTATATAATTTTTTCAGAGCTTGGGTATCATTCAAGTGTGATAGATTTATGTAAAAACAAAAAGGTGAGTTTGGAACTCGGGAGGTTATGTCAATTGCCACCCGTAATATATAATATATATATTTTGGTGCTCAGATACGGGACCGTAATTATATTTTTTGGTACTTAGACCAGGGACCATAATGTGTATATATATATATATATATATATATATATATATATATATATATATATATACATACATACATAGATTTATATATATACATATATATATATATATATATAGATAAATATATATATATATATATATATATATATATATATATATATATATATATATATTTTTCATTGAAGGTGATAGCCTTAGGGACGTCAATGCATGTCCTGCAGGCATCTTCATATTTCCTCAGCTTCTTTAGGTTTCCAGGCGTAAGCCTTTGGTTCAATGAACGATAAGTATTCCTTTTCTTCATGCTTTATTCACCACAGTAATGTTTCGACAAAACTTTGCCTTTATCAAGTGATTGCTGGTTTACATATGTTGACATAAACTTGTAATATATAGCAAGCCCAACCTGACTGCAAATCTTATGATGAAAAACAATACCTCCCCAAAAGGACAAAAGGAAGCCTGCAAAAACTTCTTCTTCTTCTTCTTTGTCTACATCTTTTCCCACTTCTATGTGGGGGCGATGTTTCTGGTCAGCTTTCTCCATCTACCTCTGTCCCATACCTCATCACCGGTTAATCCCTTTGATCGATGATCATCCTTGATAGTCCACCCACCTTCGCTTTGGTCTCCCTCTCCTTCTCGTTCCCTGCACCAACGTAGACTATAGATTTTCATGCCCTGAGGAGATGTGTAAATCTCACAGAAAAGACTATATTGGACACACTACCACAGTCTGTAGACGGATACTGGCCCACAAAAATCAAGGGCAATAAACCAACACTATGTTGATGTCCACGACCGGAAACCCTCCTTGAAGGATTTAATTTATGAAACCCACATTGTTCACAAGGAGAACAACTACTTACAGTTGCTGAAACTAAGCATCGCCTTCCAGGCACCAACTTTGAACATACAAAGAGATTCTAATTATACGCTCCCCTCAAGCAGAAAGCGACATGGTTAAACTATATTGTTGTGCAAATCTGAGCGTGCATCTAGTATATGGCACACTTCTATGTATGTATATGTATATAAGTATATAATCAACCATTATCCTTTTCATAATCTAAGGATTTTTGATTTTTAGACCTTTTAATTTCCTTGAGAATATAATCTCAGCATAATTAATCGTAATATTTGTAGAAGATGATGTATAAAAGGAATTGAAAACTTATGGAAACCAACAATCACATGATAAAGACAAAGTTTTGTCGAAACAGTGCTGTAGTGAATAAAGTAGGAAGAAAAGAAATAATCATTGTTCATTAAACCAAAGGTTTACACCTGAAAACTTAAAAGAAGCTATTGCCTTTAATGAAAATTGCATTAGGGAGAAGCTGTGTCCCAAAAGCATATATATATATATATATATATATATATATATATATATATATATATATATATGTTATATATATATATATATATATATATATATATATATGTATACAGTACATGTTTATATATATATATATATATATATACATATAAGTATATATATACATATATATGTATAATACATATATACATATATATATATAATTATATATATATATATTGTATACACATATATACCTATATATATATATATATATATATATATATATATATATATATATATTACTGTATACGCACACGTATATGTATATATGTAAAACTTATACAAGTACATACCATATATGTGGTTATAAATTTATTTTTATGCATATGTACATATGTATGTATATGTGCATGTATATGTATGTATTTTTACACATATATGCACATATACATTTATATGTACATATACTATATATATATATATATATATATATATATATATATATATATATATATATGTTTGTGTGTGTATACAGTACATGTATATATATATATATATATATATATATATATATACATACACTGTATACACATATATACATACATATATATAGATATATATATATATATATATATATATATATATATATATATATATATATATATACTGTATGCACATACACTATATATATATATATATATATATATATATATATATATATATATATGTGTGTGTGTGTGTGTATGTGTATATTGGTCTGCATATAGATATAATATCGCGTAGAAGAACCACAATATATAAACACTGGAATACATTGAATTTCGTATACAGTATGTCTTGTTCTAATGATAGAAAAGAAACTGTTACACACTGACTTGCTTGGCATAGGACGCAATGGTAAGTCACTATTACCGTGTTTACTCCATTGCCGATTGAAACAAATGCCTCCTCCTCTGCTGGTCTGTAAATCTCTGTGGAATTGTGATCGTGTGGCCTAAGAAGGGTAGTGAGAAAAGTGAATAAAAAGGATTATGGTTAGTATAAATACAGAAGTGAAAAAAATTATTGATAAATATTAGAGCGGCATTCTCATCAATGATATCACTGGGAAAACAGTAGACCGAGAACCACATTTATGATATTTGTCAAAGTAGTCGCACTAAATCATCTATCGTTACAAAGAGTAAAATCTATATCAAAGCAAAGAACATTACAGCAAGTAGAATAATTGCTGTTAATCTGGATAAACAAAAAAACCCGGTAGCAGATGGTACTGTTTTAGGGGCTGTGATGTTACTGTAATGCGTTAAAATAAAATAAGTACTTAAAATCAGTCATATGTTGTTTCATAACTTCACGAAGAGTACTGCCAGGCATAGTGAAGGGAGGGATTGAGAGACTGCAAGCTACAAGTTCTAAAAGAGATGCTACAGGTGTATTTGCTACAGAGTTTGGGGAAATTGTAGAGGCTGACGCTACTCTCTCTACATCAGTTCCTTAATGTATTTCTTATTCCTGATCTAGATATTAATCTCTGGCTCCGTCGTCCAATTAGTTTGTTAAGCATAGTGCATAAGATTTTTCATAATTCTGACCATCCTGTACATTCAGATCTCTGGACAGTACCATCCTTTTCGTAATACTAGGTATACAGTCAATTCTAATAGTTAGGCCTTCTCCTTCATGAGGCTCAATACTTCACAGTACTCTAGAAGTTTTATTCCAGCTGTGACTAAGTTGTGGAATGGTCTTCCTAATCGGGTAGTTGAATCGGTAGAGCTTCAAAAGTTCAAACTTGCAGCAAATGTTGTTATGTTGAACAGGCTTACATAAGTCCCTTTTTATAGTTTTTATATGATAGATGTTTTAATGCTGTTACTGTTCTTAAAACATTTTATCTTAGTTGTTCATTACTTCTCATGTAGTTTATTTATTTCCTTATTTCCTTTCCTCACTGAGCTACTTTTCCCTGTTGGAGCCTCTGGGTTTATAGCTTCCTCCTTTTCCAACTAGGGCCGTAGCTTAGCTTGTAATAATAATAATAATAATAATAATAATAATAATAATAATAATAATGATAATGAAATAATAATAATGATAATAATGATAATAATAATAATACTAATAATAATAATGATAATATCCTGAATATAAATCTGAGGTTGCGGAATCCGTTGATATAGATCGATCTAGAAGTATTGCATAAACCTTGCAATAATCTTACCTAGATCTCTATCATGGGGAATGAATTTAAACCCTAACAAATCTCAAATTATGGTTGTAAGTAAGCCGGTAGTGGCTTCTCAACATCCATATTTCTTCATTACTAAGGCTCTTTAACCCTTTGAGTGCTATCAGACGTAATTTATGTTCACTATATCTTTTCCCTTTTTGCCATATGATGCAATTATATCCTGTAATTACATTTTTTCTTTACCTTTTATTGTTTACGTATTTGAAAATGTTACAATTTTACAAAAAATAGAACATTTTACATCAATGGAAAAGAAATTAAGTCAGTTATGCGATAGTAAATGTTGTATATTCCAATCTTTTATAGATAAGTAAAATGTCCAAAGTAAGTGCCTCTGGATTGAGTGGCAAATCCTTTGGTGAGTGGTTGGTGCTCGAGGTTAACTGTACACAGCTCATTAGGGCCAAGATAATCCAAACCATATTTCATAAATTCGTTCTCCACTTGCTGTAACTTCCCAATCTGATTCATGGTTCTTATATTACAATTACTAATTGGAAATTTTTCTTCAGTATTTATAAACCGGGAGATTCTTAGCACCCTACTACGCCTGGGACAAGGGTCCATTCTCTTATCTTGCTTTCCATTGACTGACTAAATCCATGGAGGATTCATTGGCTAGATTCATCAAAGAATAGCCAGTTCCTTGTATTGCGCAGTGCCTATCTAACTAAGGCAAGTGATCCCTGCTGGTCCATACTGATTCCAGTAAGATCATCCGCCTGGCATTAGGAGTAAAAGTCGATAAGGCAACTTGTCTCTCGCCTTAAACTCAATCCGTCACCCGGCTGACAGTGACCTCTTCGATATTTAGGGGGGCATTTCCTCCACACCCAAAGCTTTCGTTACTCATCCGCTTTTATAACCGTTGGGAAACATGGATTGCTAAGATATACCGCTAACACGGTGATATCTATCTATCTATCTATCTATATATATATATATATATATATATATATATATATATATATGTGTGTGTGTGTGTGTGTGTGTGTATGTATGTATGTATATATGTGTATGTGTGTGTACTACCACAACCCACCTTCGGAAACTGAAACTTCGATGTAGCCTACATGTCAGAACCATGTCTAGGGAAGATGTTTCTGTGTTACTGCTAGAAGAGCTAAGAGTAATTAATTGAAATATAATAGGATTGGATGAAATTGGATGAACTGAGTTAAAAGATAGCCATATATTTTGCTTCAGAGGAAATGAAAGGAACAAAGAAAATGGAGTGGTTTTTCTTATCAACAAAAATTGTGCAGGTAATTTAGAAGAATTTTATAGTATCAGTGATAAGCTACAACCCTAGTTGGAAAAGCAAGATGCAATAAACCCAGAGGCTCCAATAGGGAAAATAGCCCAGTGAGGAAAGGAAATAAGGAAAAACAGTATATTTTAAGAACAATGACATTTAAATATTTCCTGTATAAACTATGGAAACTTTAACAAAACGAGAGGAAGAGAAACGAGATAGGATAGTGTGCCCGAGTGTACCCTCAAGCAAGAGAACTCTAACCCAAGACAGTGGAAGACCATGTTACAAAGGCTATGGCACTACCCAAGACGAGAGAACAGTGGTTTGATTTTGGAGTGTCCTTCTCCTGAAGAGCTGCTTACCATAGCTAAAGAGTCTCTTCTACCCTTACCAATAGGGAAGTAGCCACTGGACAATTACAGTGCAGTAGTTAACCCCTTGGGTGAAGAAGAATTGTTCGGTAGTCTCAGCGTTGCCAGGTGAATGAAGACAGAGGAGAATCTGTAAAGAATAGGCCAGACTATTCGGTGTATGTGTAGGCAAAGGGGAAGTGAACCGTAACTAGAAAGAAGGATCCAATGCAGTACTGTCTGGCCAGTCAAAGGACCACATAACTCTCTAGCGGTTGTATCTCAGCGGGTGGGCGGTGTCCCGGCCAACCTACTACCTACATGATTGATTATCAATAAATAAAGATTACAAAATGAAGATCATTCAAGCGTATGCACCAACGACATCCTATACAAAGGAATAAAGAGAAAATTTTTATGAGGTCTACAGATATCTTAAAGAAGCATAAGACTATTTGCGCTTGTTTTGGGGTAATCTCTATGTAAAGTGTTTCAAAAGAGAGGGGAATCAGCTGCAGGCACAAGGAATGGCAGAGGAGACATGCTTGTCGAATTAATTTGCTGAAAGAAACAATCTTAGAATTATGAACACTTATTTTTATAAAAATGAACATAGAACACGGACGTGGAGAAGCCCATATGTAGAAACAAAAAACGAAATAATTTCTGTTCTCAGTAAAACAACGATTGATTCAGTTATAGATGTAACAGTGTTAAACAAGGTAAAGTCAATCGATCATAAAATTTTGAAAAGTAAAATTTGTCCAGATCTAAGGAAAGAAAGAATAACTATTTATTATTATTGTTATTATTATTATTATTATTATTATTATTATTACTAGCCAAGCTACAACCCTAGTTGGAAAATCAAGATGCTATAAGCCCAAGGGCTCCAATAGGGAAAAATAGCCCAGTGAGGAAAGGAAATAAGGAAATAAATAAATGATGGGAACAAATTAACAATAAATCATTCTAAAAACAGTAACACCGTCAAAATAGGTATGTCATATATAAACTATTAACAACGTCAGAAACATATGTCATATATAAACTATAAAAAGACTCATATCAGCCTGGTCAACATAAAAACATTTGCTCCAACTTTGAACTTTTGAAGTTCTACTGATTCAACTACCCGATTAGGAAGATCATTCCACAACTTGGTAACAGCTGGAATAAAACTTCTAGAATACTGTGTAGTATTGAGCCTCATGATGGAGAAAGCCTTCCTATTAGAATTAACTGCCTGCTTAGTATTACGAATAGGATAGTATTGTCCAGGGAGATCTGAATGTAAAGGATGGTCAGAGTTATGAAAAATCTTATGCAACATGCATAATGAACTAATTGAACGACGGTGCCAAATATTAATATCTAGATCAGGAATAAAGAATTTAATAGACCGTAAGTTTCTGTCCAACAAATTAAGATGAGAATCAGCAGCTGAACACCAGACAGGAGAACAATACTCAAAACAAAGTAGAATGAAAGAATTAAAACTTCTTCAGAATAGATTGATCACCGAAAATCTTAAAAGACTTTCTCAATAAGCCATTTTTTTTTGCAATTGAAGAAGACACAGACCTACTGTGTTTCTCAAAAGTAAATTTGCTGTCGAGAATCACACCTCAAATTTTAAAGAAACATTATCAATACTGAGATCCGGATGTTGAGGAGCCACCGTCCTTGACCTACTTACAATCATACTTTGAGTTTTGTTAGGATTCAACTTCATACCCCATAATTTGCACCATGCACTAATTTTAGCTAAATCTCTATTAAGGGATTCACCAACTCCAGATCTACATTCAGGGGATGGAATTTATGCAAAGAGAGTAGCATCATCTGCATATGCAACAAGCTTGTTTTCTAGGCCAAACCACATGTCATGTGTATATAGTATGAAAAGTAATGGGCCAAGAACACTACCCTGTGCAACACCGGATATCACATTCCTATACTCACTATGGTGCCCATCAACAACAACTCTTCGAGATCTATTACTTAAAAAATCAATAATAATGCTAAGAAACGACCCACCCACTCCCAACTGTTTGAGTTTGAAAACAACGGCCTCATGATTAACATGGTCAAAGGCAGCACTAAAATCAAAGCCAATATTACGAACTTCCCGATCACAATCAAGGGATTTCTGTACAGCATTGGAGATTGTAAAGAAGGGCATCATATGCTCCAAGGCCTTTATGAGAATCAAATTGCAAACTAAGGAATAGATGATTACCTTCAGCAAACCTATTAAGACGTTTTCCCAGAAGACGTTCAAAAACTTTAGATAGTATGGGAGTTATGGAAATTGGACTTGAGCTACCACAAACACATTTACATAGAGGAGTAACATTACCAATTCTCCAACAAGTGCTAAAAGCTCCTCTTCTTGCTAACTTTCGCAAAATAACAGATAACTTTGGAGTTAAGAAATCTGCTGTCTTTATAAAAAACAAAGGAAAAATACCATTTGGGTCTGCACCTCCATAAGCATCAAGGTCCATCAACAGAGCTTTAATTTCACGAGATCGAAAAGCTAAACTAGTTAGTTTAGCCTCAGGAAAACAGGAATGAGGAAGTTCAAGTTTTTCATTACTCTGTTTACTGTCAAAAATATCAGCCAAAAGGGTTTCCTTATCCTTTGGACAGTGAGTGACTGAGCCATCTGGTTTAAGTAAAGGAGGAACTGTTACATCTACACCAAAGAGTGCAGATTTAAGGGTAGACCATGGTTAAATTGTACTCCTTTTCAGTTGAGGCATAAAGTTTCTGAGCAAAAGCTCGAACCTGAGTATAGTTATCCAGGTCAAATCTGATCTGTTACCCTTCCAAAGATGATAGGCCTCCTGCTTCTCCAAATAAGCACGTCTACAATCATCATTGAACCACGGTTTGTCCTTCACTCGGTACCTTAGCACACGAGAAGGGATACGCCTATCAGTTTTGTTGACTAGATTCTCATTCAAAGGGACAACAGGATCTACACTACTATATAATTGTGACCAATTCAAGCGCAAAAGATCATGCAAAATCCCATTCCACTCTACTTGGGATTCCATGTAAATTTTACAAGAGTATAATACATCAGGGACAGGCTGCTCAGTCTTCACTACTAATGAAATCAAGGCATGATCAGATGTCCCGACTGGAGAACCAACCTTACTAGTTATAACACCAGGGTAGTCAGTGTATACGAGGTCCAAGCAATTACCAGACCTGTGAGTAGCTTCATTTATGATTTTAAGAAATAAAACAATCACTCCTGTAATGAGAGGAAAATGTGATGAATTTAATTTAGCATTACAAAATAGGCAATCGTAGCTACATGACGAAATGGAAACAAATAAAGAAGAAATTAATAGTAATTTGAGAAAATTTGTAATGTAATCAGCACAAGAGATAGGCGGAAAAGTTTTTAAACATGATCAAGGAAAACTATCTGGAATAAAAAATCGAATTACGGAAAGATTGGAAACAAGGGTAAAATCGAAGTGAGGTTAAATAGAATTAGCAGAACAATTCAAAACAACACACAAACTAAAAATACAAGACATTCGTAAACACAATCAGACCAAAATTAAGGAAAAGTTAAAGAAAGGAAGAAGGATCAAGTTAATGAAAAGAGGACTTGGAACAGGGTGCCATGAGATATTTGCTTTAAAGCATGAAAATGGA
>NC_090761.1:4635368-4652868 GCF_036898095.1 Palaemon carinicauda
TTCCATTGTCTTGGGTTAGAGTTCTCTTGCTTGAGGGTACACTCGATTATGCTATTCTATCTTGTTTGTCTTTCCTCTTGTTTTTTTCTTAAGTTTTTACAGTTTATATATGAAAGATCCAATCTAATATTGCTGCTGCTCTTGAAATATTTTATTTTGATTGTTCATTACTCTTCTTGTAATTCACTTATATCTATGTTTCCTTTCCTCAGTGAGCTATTTGTCCCTGTTGGATACCTTGGGCTTATAGCATCCTGCTTTTCCAATTAGTGTCGTAGCTTAGCTTTTAATGATAATAATAATAATAATAGTAATAATAATAGTAGTAGTAGTAGTAGTAGTAGTAGTAGTAGTAGTAGTAGTAGTAATAATAATAATAATAATTATAATAATAATAATAATAATAATAATATATAATTAATAATTAATGATTAACAATTAATAATTAATAATTGATAGTAATAATAATAATAATAATAATAATAATAATAATAATAATAATTAATAATTAATAATATTAATGTCCATACACTTTGTGGGCCTGTGCAATCACTCCATTCATTTAATAAGAAAGGCTCAAGAGTAAAACGAAACAGCAGCCATTGCCACGTTCATCATTCAAATGTTACTGTGTCAAGGCTAAACTTCATTTATTAGAAAAGCAACAATATCAGTTGCTTTCATACACTGAACCTGTGTAGATGGCTCACAAGCAACCTGTCTATCATCATGTGTATACTATACCATTCAATTCCATCTTGCGTATATGTTAGGGTTTACTGGATACTTAGGCCCTTCTGAGTAAACACACAATCTAACCCTTATAATATCTGTCTCCTTCTCTTCCTTATCAGTGAAATTCTCATATAATGTATTTTTTGTCAGTCTACCAATCACTTTGATCATCTCGCATAAATTTTTCTTTTGACACTTTTAAATATCTCTATTCGTAGGCCTTTCTCATTTACATATATTCGTGTAATTACAGCCAAGTAATTTCAAGTAATTCTTATTCACTTGTGGTCTCTTTATGCGCATTTTATATGGATAGTATGTGATTTTCATGGAAGTTTTCCCTTATTCGTTCTCTTTAACTCAATTTTATGATGTTTTGATATCCATCTTAAGTTTTGAGACTACATTACAACTCTTCCGTAGAATGTGAATATAAACGTACTAACTTTGGTACGTTAATTTAAAGATGGTCATTTCTGTATTGGTTGCCAGCAAAAGAATTCTCTTCGGTCGTCGAAATAGTCTAAAATTTGCGAAAGGGTTAAATTGGAAAAACGTTATTGTTTATTTTACCTCGTTCCTGGCTCGGTTGAAAGTTAAAAGCCAGGGTAAAGCTATAAAGTTTATAGCTTTACTCTGGCTATTATTCACTTTCAACTTTCTCCACTTAAAACGGAATTTGACGTAGGAAAAATCTATTTTTGGCTGAGATAGCCATGTCGTCCTCATGGAAGGTCCTTCCGGCAGCTTCCTACTGTAAAATATTTCTGTGAATGATATTACAAGAGAATTACCGTCAGGTATCACGGGGTTCTAACCCCCGGAACGACTATCCTAAGATATCGTGTATAATCAGGGACGTATCCGTATATAACCATAGATGTCTGCACCCGTAATAGACTTAACCAGTCTTGGAAACTAGTGAGAAGGATAGGTGAGGAGCCGTTACGTATCCTCTCCCCTCATGGTACTCTGCAGCTTCTCTATAACACCGAATAACCTAATAAAAAAAATTGTTTTACATTTCATTCAATTGGCCTTTTTTAATATCACAACTTCTGGCATCAGTATATCCATGAAAATATTAAACTGCTGTGTAATCATAACACTCATTTGACTTAGACGCAGATTTACCTCAGACTAGTCTTTCACTCATGAGTAAATGCCTACTTATGATTTGGTTCCATTTCAAAAACTTCAACCGCTCTTAACAAATCACTTCCAATTATATACATTTTTTTTAAGTCCAAATACACCACAAAGCTATTTTTTTTTTCTAATTTCCCTTATATCATATCACTCAACTATCCCCACTATCCCCACGTCATCTTTCTTTTCTACACCTGTATAGTACTTCCTTTATCAATATTTTTCTAATCTGGTTTAGATTCTCAGTCAAACTTACGAAATATTAAACGATGTGATGTCTCTTACTTTTTTTCAGTTACCTCCATTACCTTTTCCCCTCCTTGGAATGAGTAATTATTTTCTCATCTTCATCCCTTTGACCTCATTTTACCATCTTGACATAACTTTATCCATGTCAGTTAGACACCCAAACACTTTATTATTATTATTATTATTATTATTATTATTTACTAAGCTACAACCCTAGTTGGAAAAGCAGGATGCTATAAGCCCAGGGGCTCCAACAGGGAAAATAGCTCAGTGAGGAAAGGAAAAAAGGAAAATAAAATATTCTAAGAAGAGTAACAACAATAAATATCTCCTATATAAACTATAAAAACTTTAACAAAACAAGAGGAAGAGAAATAAGATAGGAGAGTGTGCTCGAGTGTACCCTCAAGCAAGAGAACTCTAACCCAAGACAGTGAAAGGCCATGGTACAGAGGCTATGGCACTACCCAAGACTAGAGAACAGTGGTTTGATTTTGGAGTGTCCTTCTCCTAGAAGAGCTGCTTACCATAGCTAAAGAGTCTCTTCTACCCTTACCAAGAGGAAAGTGGCACTGAACAATTGGTTCTACGAAATTCCATTTATTATCCAGACAAATTAGGGTTAAGCCTTTTATTGCTTCAAGTTAAATGTTAATGGTGTCCTTTTTCACTTCCGGTTTCCTCTGGGAAGAGGCTGATCTGAACACCTGCCGGACAAGCCCAGTTACATACCTCAGCAGTATCCACCTCCAAACACCCACAGAAATATTCTTGGTTTAAACTCACGGGCTAAGGCGGAACTCAATCTGCTTTCCATGAAAAGAAAAGGCTATCTCGTCACTAGCCAGGTGAGTAGTTGTTCAACTAATTTTTACTTACTTTGTCCTTGACCATCTTAGCCATCTTGATTGTCTTGTTAAACTACATAGTAATAATACGTGAAATGTGAGAGAGGTAACATATATAAAGTACTCACGTTTGTTTGGAATCCTTTGACGTACGATGGACATGGTATGGAGACCATAACGTTTGCTACCGTTCTGGGCCAACAGTACACGTTGTCGAAAAAAGTCGGGCAGTAAAGAGTGTTCTGTTCGCTCTCCGTCACAAGGAAATTCTGCTTTTCTGGAGTTGATCTATCTTCAGACATATAACTTGCGTTGCTGTCCCTTACGCTATCATTATATTTGTCATTTTTTGCTGTGGAGATGTCTGATGAAACTACTGAGTTCCTGAGAGTGGATTGCTGCGATAGTCTCTCTTTCCTTATTTCCTTTTCGCATTTACTCTTCTCCGCTTCCAGCACAGCTTTCTGGTGTTCAGCTGAGGACGGCTGGAAGGGAAGAGAGATAATAGGAATAAGAAAGTCATTGGCATATCAACAGATTAATTATATACATATTCGAGAATATTTATTATGTTAAAATGATTCGCTATTTATATGCATAGTGAAATATGTAAGAATATTATCTAATCCCCTATGTTACAAGAGTAAATAGATTATAATTATCAAATATATATTGATATTTGTCGTAAGTTGTACTCCTAAAAACAAAATGATCTTATTCACAATAAGAAGCAGAGCAACGATATTTATAATGATTTCTATATCACATTTACTTTCATCTGCGCTCTATCAATCTATAGACTGATCCTGATGAGCTTTCAGTTTTTTTTCTTCCTCCCCCCTGCTTTACTCACAGAGCAACAATGCCCTCTATCAGGGAGAACAATGAGTGTCCCATCGACCTATGGGGAACCTATCTTCTTCGAAACAACAACTTCTCTTATCGCCTGCTTCCAACTAGCTAAGATTGAGAGAGAGAGAGAGAGAGAGAGAGAGAGAGAGAGAGAGAGAGAGAGAGAGATATGAGTTACATATGAACGTATTGTTATACAAGTATACACATAGGTAAATGTAAGTATGTAGCAGTAACCGTGTTGATTTTTACTCTCGCATTCTAAAATGTATCTATTGGCACTATTAAACACTGCATCCACACGCACACTCGTACAGAAATGCGTATGCATTCGTGGAAAAAACAAACAAATTATAAAATTCGTCTACTAAGATGGTCCTTTAAAATTTGACCTGATAGTTCCCCGAATAAATCATGTTTCTATTCATATCTTGTCACATTTACCTTGCTGTTTCTTTGATTCTATCAAACATTTCTTCCACTATATCAAAGCATAAGATTTGGGCTCTCTACTTGATAATTACCAAATATACCTTCATTACTATACTATGTACCTTCATACTCGTGCTACTGTTCACCTTTTTACCTACAGAGCCCATCTTACCACCACTTTTGGCGCTTTCACCATGAAATTGATATAATTTTATACATTATTCGCTGTTATTTTATTTCAACGGTTTCTATTTCTAATTTATTTACTAGAGCAATAATTTCTTACAAAATAAGACTCGATGTCTTGGTGATCCATTTAAACAGTACTATGTCATTGATGATTTTGGGAGATCTGTCAGAACTGTAGTCAGGGCACTGAAAATGGATGGCCTGGGAATTGAATAAAATGTTATATGAAAAAGTGCATAATTATTCCAAATAAATTCAGGGACGGGATTAATTATTTATTTATAAAATCAAGTATGATAATAGTATGATGATGAAAGCCTTTTGCTGTACAGTATTAGGATGACATTTTATACTGAGCATGTGAAGTCTTTGAAATTAGTTGGTCTTCTTTCAGAACCTGCTCATGCTGCGAATAATGGTATTTCTCTTAGTATCAAATGAATTATGCTACGAATAATGGTATTTCTCTTAGTATCAAATGAATTGTGCTACGGATAATGGTATTTCTCTTAGTATCAAATGAATTATGCTACGAATAATGGTATTTCTCTTAGTATCAAATGAATTATGCTACGAATAATGGTATTTCTCTTAGTATCAAATGAATTATGCTACGAATAATGGTATTTCTCTTAGTATCAAATGAATTTGACACAAACCTAGAATAGAATTAATTAAAAGCATTATACATTATGCATCCTACAAATAAAAATCTTTTTACAGCCTTCACAGTAGCCTAAAGAGCAAATTGATTTTCTATTTTATGTCAGGATATATACTCTAAGAATTTCAGCTAAACACTCCCAGTATATTTCGCAGCGTCTGAATTTGCAGGCAGACTAAAACCAAAACCAAATAATTTAATTTCATCCTTCCTACGAATTGTCTTCCCGGAAGTGATATGGACGGTAATGCTCTCAGGTGAATGAAAGTTATCCTTTTGCTTCATTTCTTTCGTTTATTCGGTCATATGAGTTTCTGTGGTTACTTCTTTATCCTCAAATTAACTCCTTTTTTGCTTGTTTGATAACACTAGATTCATATAATAATAATAATAATAATAATAATAATAATAATAATAATAATAATAATAATAATAATAATCGTATTCTTAATAGAGTAAAACGGAATGTGTAACCATACATTTATTTTATCGGTGTTCATCAAAGCTAATAATATGGAAAAGTATTCAGTGTTCAGATTAGTCGTCACTCAGCCCGGGAGTAATATCATTCACCATTGCAAATATCCTCCTCGTAATGTGAGGCCCTCTGTATATTTGTTATTCCCCTGTGTCGTAACTTATCGTCTAGACACGTCCATGTAATACGGGCTCTATGGCTATTAATGATAGTGTGGGTAGACTGAAAAGGCCAACGATTGCTCACAAAAAGGCAAGTAAAAGAATACGATGAATTTGATGTATGGGATGACAGCGATGGTACTTTCCCGATCGCATTTAGTTATTAGTAATGTAGGATCATCGAAGAGACTACACGGGAATCACTTCATCTCATCTTCAATGGAATAACAAATGTCTTCTTTCACTCTGAAGCGAAAAGTAATAACGTTTCATAGTCACATATTAAGACTGAAATTTTCCATCCAAAATATTCAATCTATGATTACTTTCTTGTTCGTTGCTTTGTTTCTTATTGCTGCTCTTTTGTGTGTTATTCGCGTTGTTTCTTCCTGTCTCCATTCGCTATTTAGTTTCTTCCCTTTCTAAGTATCTCCTCTACGTGATTTCTACGTATGTACTATTTTGACGGCTGTTTCATAAATAAGCTTTGTTTTCTTTTGTTCTAAAGGCAGATTTATTACTCTGCCGTAGTTAAACCATATTATTCCATTATTATTTTCTGTTAAACCCTTACTAGAAAATGAATATGAAGTTAAAATTGCACTATGTAAATTCCTTACTCGCCTGTTTCTAGTTCCCTTCGCCAGTAAACTGGATCGGAATATTGTCTCGAAAAATATGGTTTTCCAGTGTTCATTTGCTTTTTATGGGCCCATAAATTCATTAAATGATAATAGATTACTACAGCATGAAATTCTGTGTAGGCCCTCCCATACCTTTTGTCTTCTAC
Organism: Palaemon carinicauda; assembly: GCF_036898095.1. Classification (NCBI taxonomy): domain Eukaryota; kingdom Metazoa; phylum Arthropoda; class Malacostraca; order Decapoda; family Palaemonidae; genus Palaemon; species Palaemon carinicauda. Next base: position 4,641,916 of record NC_090761.1, read on the forward strand.
ATAGCGTGGTCTTTCCCCTCCTTCTTTCTACATTTCTCCTGTCTATTTCCACCAAGCTTTCCTTCAGTTCCTAGGGACACCTGATACCTTAGCTCAGTGTGAGCGGGGGTAGCATCTCACCCTAAACTGGCCTCATTACCACCTGTGTGTGCTAAGGAGACGCGTATGCACCGCTTAATTGATCTGAGCTGTTGTCTTCATTACTTGTGGCCTAATAATGTATCAGGTTTACCTAAGAGTCTATACTGACTTGAAGTGACGCCTCGTTTTTTAACAATCTCCTCTATATAATAAAGAGCAATTGTTAGGCTATATATATATATATATATATATATATATATATATATATATATATACAGTACAGTATATATATATATATATATATACATACACATACGGTATTTATATATATATATATATATATATATATATACATATATATATATATATATATATATATATATATAGAGAGAGAGAGAGAGAGAGAGAGAGAGAGAGAGAGAGAGAGAGAGATTATATATATATATATATATATATATATATATATATATATATATATATATATATGTCACGCTCAGGGGTGATAGAGAGTACTCATTCCCAGGTGAGAGGGGATACCCGGAGAGGTATACACAGAAACCAACTTCTCCCATAAATTGCCGAACCATCGGGTTGTAGTTAGGAAAAGGGGAGAGGGTGGATGGGTTGAATGTGTGTGTGCATATCTATTTATGTGTGTGTGCATATCTATTTAAATATTTAATTGTCTTTTTTGACGGTTCTGGTACACTAGTATATATATAAGAGTTCTATTATACATCATATCAAATGGCTTGCTATGCTTATCAGAAAATGTTTCCTGGAAAAGCAATATGCAACAATAGAAACCTAATGAAAAAAAAAAATTCACCATTGGTACGGGAATTCTATTTGATAAAAAGTGCGGTTACAATTCCTTTCTTTTAACATACTCATTTTTCCCCTATAGAAATTTTTCTTTATTCAACAAATGCTACAACTTTTCCCATTTATGTACAGCAAAGTAATCCTTCTTTATCTAATTAGTCTGGGAGTCTTTCCCGCACTTAGCATTTCTCTACTCAGGACCTCTTTCTTCTCAGTTCGTTGGCCGTTCAAAACTTCATGACATTTTCTTACCCTAAGGACAGCAAAATCTACAGAAAAGCAGACTATGGTTTTCTTTAAGTTAATTGTAAACCAGTTACTTCTTCACGCAATTCACAATGCAGATCTAATATAGAAGCAGCTTAAAACAAAATTTGCCCATTTACCTGGTTTCCATTTTTAGAGTTAAATGCAGATAAAGATTTTTTGTGAACTTACGGTTACGTGATGAGAGAGAGAAAAAAAAATATAAACTCTTCTTTCATAATGCGGAGGAGATTACAAATGTCCCTCATGGGAAGTGAAAACTTAGGTTCCTTTGAAAGATATTTTAATGGTGCTCCTTATTACGGATGACCACACCATCAACTACATACTGTATTCAAAACAGACTTAAGGCTCGCGTGTCTTTTAAGAAGTCTTAATACCTTGATGTATTTTAGCTGTCGTAGATTAGTTTTTATTCATGAAATCTCTAGAAGACATCCTAATTTTTCGATTTATGAAATTTTGGGCCAAAGGACACTCCGCTGGGACCGGGAAGGCCTTTTAGCAAAAAGTGGAACTTGTGAAAACACTCTGCAGTTGCGCTATGAAGTAAAAGTTACAATAGGTTATACAGAAAGGAGGAAGAAAAAACTATGAATCAAGTTAACGTAAGACGCATAAAGGTTTGTGTGGCTATCGGCAAAGGCAGTTGATTAAAATGTGCAGTATAACAGTGGGTGCCACTAAAGGCATTAGCCCCAGGCAAGGAATTTCTAATTAGGGCCTTGTTTGTCCGTAATAAAATAAAGATTTCGATGCAGGTAACAAAGTAATGTCTTAGTTGAATAACATTTTTATAGCATTATAACAATTTTGTATCGAGACCATAATAACAAATGCAACAAAGCAGTGGCTAAAAAGTGTGTTTTGAGCCAAATTATTGTCCCACATGATAAGGTAGATTATGAGGTATTATCCATGATTTTTTTTAATTTTACAGGTAACATCAAACGAAAAACACATTTCAATGAATGGAAAAAAAAAAAAACTTGTATCTTGATGTTTCATGTCATTATGTATGAGAGTCGTCCTTTTAAAAAGGAAAAAGGTCTCACAGGAATGGAGAAAAAATTCCTTCAAGACTCATTTTGATATAAAATCGTGATGAAATCAAATTTTATCTCTAACTTGAACCTAGTCCAAAATTGCTTCATTGTTATATTGCAGTGGCATCTATGTCAAATGGTGATCTTTCTCTGAAAATAAAAAAAATAATCAAATCTGAATTCATTTAAATCCCGATTTTTCATTTTGGTCATCCGAACAGGATTTCGGTCCACCACAACAATCAGGACGAGATTCTATCGACAGGAATTTTATTCCGATTGTTGCATGCTTCCATGCACCAATCGGATTTTACGGAATCGTATTGGCAGGAATCTTTTTTTTTTTTTTAATGTTACATCAAATCGTAGGCGATTACTTCTGCGGTCTATTTCTAGATATAAATTCTGATTGCTAGCAATCCCTACTGGATTAACTCTCGACCTAATATGGAAAATCTCCCGAAAGTTGAGTGAAACTCCCAGTTGGGATGGAAGCTGAGTAAAAGCTAAAATTTACCCTTTTTAGATACTTGCGGCATATTAGATATCTTAGATATATATAACAATAGTTCGTTATAAGTAATTTCATTGCGTATACAGATAAGGTATCAAATGAAAGTGAAAATATCGCAGTGGTTGTCTGGAAATTATAACAATTTCGGTTCATTTATAATCACTCACGATTCGCAACGGAAAACACGAGATTCAGTGAGAAACAACCATTTATTTGATACATATGAAAATACAGTGAATCAAATTGATAAGGAATATAAGCAATGAATTAATGCAGTCAAATTGGATTTGCAAAAGGACAAAATGCCGTTAACTATCAGTTAGTATATTGAGCTATGCGCTTCATGCTAAACCTCTCTATTAAATTTCTTATTCCTGATCTAGATATTAATCTTTGTCACCGTCGTTCAATTAGTTCGTTATGCATGTTGTATAAGATTTTTCATAATTCTGACCATCCTTTACATTCAGATCTTCCTGGACAATTCCATCCTGTTCGTAATACTAAGCAGGCAGTTAATTCTAATAGCTAGGCCTTCTCCATCATGAGGCTCAATACCACACAGTATTCTAGGAGTTTTATTCCAGCTGTGACTAAGTTGTGGAATAATCTTCCTAATCGGGAAGTTGAATCAGTAGAACTTCAAAAGTTCAAAGTTGCAGCAAATATTTTTATGTTGAACAAGCTGACATAAGTCTTTTTATAGTTTATATATGACATATCTGTTTTGACGTTGTTACTGTTTGTAGAATGATTTATTGTTAATTTGTTCTCATCATTTATTTAATACCTTAGATCCTTTTCTCACTGGGCTATTTTTCCCTATTGGAGCCCGTGGGCTGATAGCATCCTGCTTTTCCAACTAGGGTTGTAGCTTGGCTAATAATAATAATAATAATAATAATAATAATAATAATAATAATAATATCGGATAATGAAAATTCAGTTTCATGTTTTTATTTACTCAAAGTCTGAAATGACAGGTAACCTAACATCCGTCTGAATCTTATGCTGAAACAAAACAAGCCTAGTGACATGGAAACCGTAAAAAAATACTCTCCAAAGCCGGTCGCTGGAAGGTATAAGGAATAATCAGTACCTATCTACTGAAAATGTTTTACTTAGAAACTCTGGCAAAACCCCAGAAGATACTGATTATCAACTAATGTTTTTATTCACTCAACTCATAGACGCCATGAAGACCTGAAATGTATACAAGCACTTGTAAATTTTTTTTATCTAGGATATATATTCTTTTAAACACGAAGACAGATTGGCACTTTATGAAAGCTTAAGCACAAAACCAAGTTAAGAGTGTTTTGGTAAAAAATCAACTTGCACATAAAATCATCTAAAGGTTATATACACCCGGCTGTCATATGTCATGAAGTTCTATAAACTAGGATAGTTAAATTGGAATATGGTAATAACATGCTGCCTCTAAAATCAAGAAAACGACGAAAATATTTATTGGTTCTCTCTCTAATTCCTTTAATACCTCCACCAAGGAGGTTATGAAATCGCCTTGGCTTATTCATTTGTTTATGCATCTATTATTTCCTCCAAGGAGGTTATAAAATCGCCTTGGCTTATTCATTTGTTTATGCATCTATTATTTCCTCCAAGGAGGTTATAAAATCGCCTTAGTTTATTCATTTGTTTATGCATCTATTATTTCCTCCAAGGTGGTTATAAAATCGCCTATGTTTATTCATTTGTTTATGCATCTATTATTTCCTCCAAGGTGGTTATAAAATCGCCTTAGTTCATTCATTTGTTTATGCATCTATTATTTCCTCCAAGGAGGTTATAAAATCGCCTTGGCTTATTCATTTGTTTATGCATCTATTATTTCCTCCAAGGTGGTTATAAAATCGCCTATGTTTATTCATTTGTTTATGCATCTATTATTTCCTCCAAGGTGGTTATAAAATCGCCTTAGTTTATTCATTTGTTTATGCATCTATTATTTCCTCCAAGGTGGTTATAAAATCGCCTTAGTTTATTCATTTGTTTATGCATCTATTATCTCCTCCAAGGAGGTTATAAAATCGCCTTAGTTTATTCATTTGTTTATGCATCTATTATTTCCTCCAAGGTGGTTATAAAATCGCCTTAGTTTATTCATTTGTTTATGCATCTATTATTTCCTCCAAGGAGGTTATAAAATCGCCTTGGCTTATTCATTTGTTTATGCATCTATTATTTCCTCCAAGGTGGTTATAAAATCGCCTATGTTTATTCATTTGTTTATGCATCTATTATTTCCTCCAAGGTGGTTATAAAATCGCCTTAGTTTATTCATTTGTTTATGCATCTATTATTTCCTCCAAGGAGGTTATAAAATCGCCTTGGCTTATTCATTTGTTTATGCATCTATTATTTCCTCCAAGGTGGTTATAAAATCGCCTATGTTTATTCATTTGTTTATGCATCTATTATTTCCTCCAAGGTGGTTATAAAATCGCCTTAGTTTATTCATTTGTTTATGCATCTATTATTTCCTCCAAGGTGGTTATAAAATCGCCTTAGTTTATTCATTTGTTTATGCATCTATTATCTCCTCCAAGGAGGTTATAAAATCGCCTTGGCTTATTCATTTGTTTATGCATCTATTATTTCCTCCAAGGTGGTTATAAAATCGCCTTAGTTTATTCATTTGTTTATGCATCTATTATTTCCTCCAAGGAGGTTATAAAATCGCCTTGGCTTATTCATTTGTTTATGCATCTATTAACTCCTCCAAGGAGGTTATAAAATCGCCTTGGCTTATTCATTTGTTTACGCATCTATTATTTCCTCCAAGGAGGTTATAAAATCGAGTCGGTTTATATATTCCTTTGTCTGTGTGTCTGTGGACAGGATTACCTCAAAACTACTCGACGGATTTTGACGAAATATTTACCACTGATAGATCTTAGGTCATAGACGACCCCATTAAATTTTGGAGATGAATCGGATCCGGATACGGATTTGTATTTAAATGTTCTTCTTTTTGCGTCAACTTCACTATTTGGCGAAGGTCAGAAATTCCTGATTGCTCTTGTTTATTTATTTATATATTTCTTATTTATTTATATATTTGTATGTTTTCCTTTATGTCTGTGAACAGGATTACCTCAAACTACTCGATGGATTTTGACGAAATTTTTATCATAAATAGATCAGTCAGCATATGAAAAGGGGGCTGCGCTGTTCGTAGACTTTAGTTGAATGTTACAGTAGATTCTTCCACGTTCAGCATATGATAGAAATAAATGTTGGCAACACTCACTGGCAGAGGTCAGAAATCTCTTATTGCTCTCCTGCCTGGTCTTCAGCAATCCTCATATTTTGTCTCAATTTTAATCTCTTTCACCGTCATGAGATTTGCTCAATCTGCATAGAGATGTTTATAATTTTTCTTAATAGTTCTTTGTAAGCTGTACATTCCCCTACATATTATTATAGTATTAATGTAGAGCGGGAAATGGCCATCCTGATTTAACATATCATTCACTAAAACCTCATAAATAAACTTGATGCAAATCTTTTAGTTGATCAGGTCTTGTCTCATATTTTATCTATTAGTTATCAATTTAACATTACTACATATCTTTGCTTGTTTTATATTCTTTACCACTCCGTTTCTTTTACGCAATGGAGACCTTCCTCTATTAGACCCCATGAAATTTTAGCACTCTTCTTTTCCAAATAAGGTTGCAGTTCCCCTGTTATAATAATAACAATAACGAACAAACGTTTACGCGTCGCCATAATGTTTTGTTTTTATTTTTACCATATATATTTTATAAGCATCCTTAATTTTTTCTAGTTAAGAAAGAATTCTACTAACCCACGAGGTTTTGATCCATGAAAATTCCACGATAATTAAGGCATCTGCAATATTCATAACGACGGTTTGAAAAAAAAAAAAAAAAAATCTTATCACCCCATCCACGGTCCCGTCTCGAAGGAAGAAGATCATGAGAATTAAAATCAATTTAATCATCGCAGTATATCTAATCTAGTGCAGATTTTGCTTCAGTGTGGTAATACGACCAATGAGAAAATTCTCAGCGTAAATCTTGGATTAATTTCTTTACTGTATACCAAGAAAGCTCCTACCTGTGGTAAGTGGAAAGTAAAACCGCCAGACTTTTTCGTTCTACATTCAAAAACTACATTAGCACTACAATTTTTAGTTTCTGGCTTTTAAAAACATTCTATGCAACTGTTTAATTTCCTATTAAAAATGTACAAACGTGGCTCTGTGTTATACTTAATTAAACAAAAACATTTATGTAAGTATGGTACTAAACAACCTATGGTAACACTCTCCCTCCACTATAGTACTTAGAAACTACTTCGCTTTCACTACTAGACCTAAGCTTGTGTCATCACCAGTCGATTATTATCATTATTCGTAATACAATTATCGTTTTTATTATTATGATAATTATTATTATTGTGATTGTGAAGAAAGGACGCTAATTGTCAATTTGATATAAAGTCAATTAACTGAATTCTCTCATCTAATTGTACACAGAATAAAGTCTGTGTTTTATAACTACAGAGAGTAAACGATAAATGTTGAGATCCACATATAATTTATGAATATATTTCTGTGTAACTTCAAAAAACGCTTCTACAAGTTCCTTATAAGATCGTTACTACCAAGGAAGCTTTCCCCTTTGCATTTGCTTTCGTCAAAAATTATTTGGAGAGTATTAAACATCAACTTATACCTAGGTCATCCCTACCTGCCATCTGATCTGAATACGTCACAGCAATACGTCACTGTGAAAGTGAAGCAATATGGAATGGATGATGAAGGAAGTACAAGTGTTGCGAATTCAAATATCTATAGGTATACAGTATAGCATGTTTCAGAAGTCATACTTTTATTTACGCTTTTTAGTGTGAGTACTCACTCATATGGGCTCTGTGGGAGTGCAAGAACACCCAGTGGCTTAAAACTGGATGATTTCCTTACGTAGTAACCCGGTGTTGTCTTATCTCTCAGATGGGTCTCTTCCTTTAAAGGATAGAAAGTTTCCCCAGCTAGGATCTAGAATCTTTCTTGTAAGAAAAAAATCTTACTTAGAATAGTTTAAAGTCTACCTTGAAAATAATTGAATGTATCCTTGAAAGGATCCAAAGTATTTCTTGAAAGGACTGAATGTCTACTTTGAAAGGATTTCATGAAAAATATCAGGCGACATTCTTACTTAGTTCTGACAGGCCGCTCAATTTTGGAAGGATAATTACATATTCTGATGTAGCTTTCTATTTCCTCTCATTTCAGTAATCAATGCTTCGAAAAATATTTTTTTCTACTTTTACTGAATTTTCTCTTTTTAATACTTGCTTCAGTGAAACTTCAAAATAACATGTTCGATTGGTATTCGATACGTCAGCTTACCTCACTTGTGGTTGGGGGACTATTGGGTATTGGCAGGGGGGGGGGGGGGCATTTTCTGAGCCCTGACTGTGTGTATTATTAGTGTGTACACGACCATACACTTTGCCTGAATAAATACAACGCATGAATGCCAAAATTTACAGTATTTCATTATTGGTGGTAAGAATTGATCATGATTTCATTGATTGTGTACATGTTTGTCGAAAACATATAAACCTCAAATGTAATGATAAAAACCAACGAAAAGGGGTTACAGCGACAAGAACACATTATCTATACTGCTAGTAGTTTGCTAAGAGAAATTAAGCAACTTTTGGTTTGTATAGTATTAAGATATATTTTTCCTTTTCAAAAAAGCAATCCTTGAGTGATATAGTGTGACATAAAATTTTTTATATTCTGGTTCCCATACAATACTGCGTTTAATGCATACAGGTTAGTATTACTGATGTAGCCTTGTGCTGTGATACTGCAAATAGCCTACAGTTATATGGTCTACAGTAGGTAAAGTAAATTTAAGCACCACGACAATCTAGTCAAAGTACATATGTTCCGTTTGATATAATGTATATCTATAATATTACCGACATACATACATACATATATACATACATACATACATACATATGTATGTATATCTATAATATTAGATTTCGCCAGTCGTCTCTATCTTGAGCTTTTAGATCAATACTTCTCCATTCATCATCTCCTGCCTCACTCTCTATAGTCCTAAGCCATGCAGCCCTTGGTCTTCCAACTCTTCTAGTGCCTTGTGGAACCAGTTAAAAGTTTAGTGAACTAATTTCTCTTGGGGAGGGCGAAGCCCATGCCCAAACCATCTCCATCTATCCCTCACATTGATCTCATCCACATATGGCACTTGAATAATCTCTCTTATAGTGTCATTTCTAATTCTTTCCTCCCATTTAATTCCCTATATTTTTCTGAGGGCTTTGTTCTCAAATCTACAAAATATGTTGGATATTGTTTTATTGTCATACCACGACTCATGTCCATACAGTAACACCAAGCTCACTGAACTGATATATAGCCCGATTTTTATATGTAATTTCAGGCTATTTGATTTCCAAATTTTACCTAACCTAGCCATTGTCTTATTTGCTTTTTTCATTCTTTCATTAAACTTTAATTCTAAAGACCCTGTATTAGAGATCATAGTTCCTAAATATTTAAATGATTCCAACTCATTAATCCTTTCTCCATCCAGTGATATTTCATCTTCCGTCATCATCTCTGTCTTTCTTCTATTACCTTGACCCCAACCTCATGTGATATTCAGGCATTCTGTTAAGCAAGCTTTGCAAGTCCTGCCGTGTTTTGCTAATAAGGACAGCATCATCAGCATACTATAAGTCGGCTAATTTCCCATTATCAACCCAGTTCAATCCTTGTCCACCATTCCCAAATGTTCTAGGTATTACAAAATTCATGTGGAGGATAAACAGCATAGGTGACAAAACACTCCCTTGGAGTACTTCACTGTTGACTGGAAATTCATTTGATAGGACACCATTAACATTAACTTTGCACTTGCTGTGCTCCTGAACAGACTTAATCAAATTTACATAGTTAAGAGGAACTCCATAATAACGCAGAACTCTCCACAAAAGTAGATTTCTATATTATTTACATTGCTGTACCACATGAATTAAAATAAAAATTTGGTCAGTACAACTTCTACCTTTTCGAAATCCTGCTTGTTCATTTCTCAGCTTTTCATTAACTTTCTCTCTCTCAGTCTCTATAGAATGAGCATACTATATATTTTCATGACAACTGACGTAAGTGTGATGCCTCTGCAATTATTATAATCAGTCAGATAATTTTTTGCAATTTTCACCAACACTCCTAGCTCCCATTCATCAAGCTTTGGCTCTTCATGCCACATTGTACAAAATAATCTTGTTAGTATTCTGGAAGTCACTTCATTTTCGGCCCAAATCATCTCGGCAGTTATTCCATCGTACCCACTGGCTTTCCATCTCTTGATTTTTTTTAATGATAGCTTCGACTTAGAAAAAACTGAATTCATTCATGAGCGCATTTGATTATTCCTTTCATATCTTCTAATCATGGCATTATTAAAGTGTTCCAGCCAACGTTGCCTTCTTCATCATCTTTTGTTATAACAGATCCATCTCTCTTTTTGATGCGTATATGTTTCTTCTTTTTTGCCCCAGTAAAGATTACATTGATAATTCTCATCTGTTTTCCTGTCTAAATATTCTCTCCAGTCATTTCTGGCTTTTCATTTGACCTCAATACTGGAATACTTCACATTCTCAACCTTGAAATTTTTATTACTTCCTCGAAAACTTTCAACAATGAATTTCTGTCTTTGTCTCCTTTTTATAGTATCCCAAGTAATTTTGATATCCATGGTTTTCTCCTTGTAACAGCACGTCCCAAAACTTCACTACCAACGGACTGATGTATGTTCTTAGTATCACACCATTCTTCATTAATCATCTGCTCTTCATTTTTTAAAGTCTCTAAGACTGCAAATCTATTCCTACATTCAATTGCAAATGTTTTACTATACTCTTCTTCTAAAAGCTTAGTTGTGTCAAACCTAGGTATCTTATATGAATTTCTGCTTTCAGTTTTAATTTCAGTGTGCCAATGAGGAGCTGGTGATCACTACCAATGTCTGCACCTCTATAGCTTCTTACATTTCTCAAAGTCCTCCTTCTCTCTTTATTAAGGGTAATGTGATCTAACTGATTTTTGCAATTGCCACATGCTGAAGTCCATGTATATTTGTGGATGACCTTATGCTGGAAAAGAGTACCTCC
>NC_090761.1:4660368-4687868 GCF_036898095.1 Palaemon carinicauda
CGGTAGATTGAACATAAACAGAAGTTGTTATGCCTACCTCAAACTTTTATTACCTGAATCTCATGACATCCACATTCATAACAGGACTTATGAGAAGCAGAGTACTCAGTCCTAATATACACCGCCATTCCCCTGGCCCTAAGGATGGCATCACGTTTCAACATTATTGGCTTCTTAAAACCAGTTATAAAAACTCAGATGAGATCCTCATATTAAAAACCAAAGTTTCTGAGCACAAAAGAATATCATACTGTCTGGACGCAACTGTGTGATCTTGAATATTTGCATAAAGACCGCGAATATTGCAACACAGTAGACGACATTGACGAAATCTAGGACTTACTGGTCCTGGATTTCACTCAATGTCTCCAGGGAGCATGAGAATTAATGATAATAGAAAGATGCATCATACTTAACAACTAAATTAACATGAATGATAACAAAAACAATGTGTTTTAAGGAAATAGGAATTGAATTATTTATCAAACCCATAGACTATAAAAAAAAAGTCGGAAAAACTGGTCAATATGGAGGGGCTGATACACCATGCAAGGCAAAATACCCTTCAGGACAACCACTTCAACTGAAGGGTGGACAGTGGCAAAATCCAAAATGGTCGTCAAGTTCTCTAAGCCCACTCATTTATCAGTATGTATTAACAATCAGCAGTGATATGTACTTCCTGTTGAGTGTATTTACACTTAGAACATATAAGACATATATTTTTATAGTATTTCTTGAAAATTGTCCATGAAAAATGATATCATAGGTAAAATAATGCAGTATGGACATCATGAATACAGTGATGTTCATTTCTTGGCTTATCTTTGCACGTACATTGAAAAAACCTCCATTAATATATAATATTCAAATTGGCTAGCATAAATACACAAATTTTCACGCCATAGGTGAGGATATAAAAGATATTGAAAGTTTGTTCCCAAATGTTAGTGACAGACCCTCAATAGTTGATTCGGCTATTATTAAAATTTGCTTATGTGTTGTTTCTATTGTCCTTAAACATGTTTGACCTTTGAAGTTACTGATTCTCTTTTCTTTCCAAGAAATAGATAAAGATGTCTGCTATATTCTCATATATCACCAAAAATAGAACTTTCAAAAGTCAGTTGTCATTAACTGTACATGGAATCACAAGAAGTCGTAAGATAGTTCACCTGCGGAACTTGTCCCTTGGTGTAAGCTACCAAGATGTTTTAAATTTGTATGCATCATTGGAAAAACTATGACATCGAAAACAGCGCTGTTTGCAATTGTAAACTGGCTTTAGGTTATCCAGCTACAGCCATCCTGGCCAATAAGGAGTATTGTGATGACACTGATGGGAGCAAACACATCTCATAGAATAAATGCCATGTTTGTGCAGTCTGACACTATTGCTAGAAATTACTCTAATAAACACTAGGACAAGCTACTCAAAAAGTATAAGCACCAAGATCTGCCAAAAAATTCTTAAGTGAACACTGAGTACAACCTTATAAAACATTCAAGATTGGTCAGCCAGATGTAAGGCTAGCAACTGACATCACCACTGATACAGTATAGCTGGCAGTACAAAGGCAAACTGCATACATCCATAGTTTGGCAGGACTGGATGACCTGGAAAAAAAAATTTCACCACAAACACTAACTCTTGGAGCTTTTATAGGGTTTCAAGCTCATAGTCATGCCACCAAAAGCAAAGCATACTAATATCTTATATTCTCAAAACCACCCCCAAAAAGCTGTTGTTTATGAAGTTATGTGTTGTATGGTACAAGTGGCTCATCAGAATGCCATGCCATTCACTCAAGTTAATTGGGAATCAGCCAGTCTATGCTCTTATTGTTAAGGTTAAGAAAGAACATCCTGAAGAGTTTGAACTGATCCTTCCATTCCGTGTTACCTTTCATACAAAGATGTCCTTTATGTCAGCAATCAACAAAGAATTGAAGGGATCAGGACTAGCAGAATTGCTTGTTGCAGCTGATTCAATAGCAGTAGGTTCCATTGAGCAAGCGCCGTTGGGGAAACATTACAAGAGAGGCGTTCATTACCTCAAATTAGTGTAGGAGCTACTGACACGTAAAATCATTCATAATGGCTTTGAAAATAGATTATTCATTTCTCCAGAACTCCAAGCAAAATTGCAAGTCCTCAGAACACCTGAAGAACACACAAAAGAAGATTCATATGATGCCTAAAGGAGTTTACAAGCAAATTCAGAGATATCTTGATTTGTAGAAGCAGTGTTTGCCATAAGGACTTTCATGACAATCTAATGGCTTAGCTTTAATTAACGGTTCAGGTTTTGTTATTGAATATGGATGCCTTGTGTACTTTGGACTGGGATGCCTTCAAAGGTTCACTCAGGATGGTGTTACTATGGTTGCGACTATGTGATAACAAAATATATGGAAGATGGCTCCCATAGTTCTGGCTTGAAATTAGCTCCTTACCCGAGGATAAACGTCAATACATGTATGAAGGACTATTTTTCTCACTCTGTGAGAGGCCAACTATATTCATGCTTACCCTTGGACCTCTGGATTGAGAGGACCATGAACAAGGGATCCAAAATGAAAGCTGGGTGTTCCCACTTCCTGAAGAATAAATCACTACTACTAATTCATACAAGGGCAGTCAATTTTATTAAAAGAGTAAGGGTTCCTCTGCATGCTTTGATCAATCTCAACTCTTCTGCAAAAGGCTATGTTAAAAAATTATGTTTTCGGCTTGCGATTGATGTACAAGCTATACAGGGCAGGGATCAATGTTTGACAGTTTGCATTTTGGAAACATCACCCTTCTATCCTTGCAATCAGGGCAAGTGGCATCAGAAGAACTTGTAAAGAACTTTGAAATGCCACACACTGATGGAGAAAAGATTTTCCAGGAATTTTGTAATCAAAAGATGTTTTCTGATACTGTACCTTCAAAGTGCAACAGTTCACAGAAATTCCAGATTAGATTTTTTCCATGCAGACGGCCAACAAGAAAGCATTTCATCCAACTAAAAAGCGGATTCAAAGGAAATCAAAGCCATGGCTGAGGTTAAACTTTACCAGAGAGTAGTAAAGTTTGACCTAACAGAAGCCATGCAATATCGCATCACTGATGCATGTCTTTCTTATTTTGAACATAAATTTTTCATTGCGTAAAGGTAAACAATCTAAATTAATTTAAAAATTTAGCTTCAATGAACCATTCATAGCTTTGACATGGGTTTCATGGGCAGACTTTCCACACCTTCTGCAGAACACAGGCTAAAGCCTGATGGAAGCTTTTATAATTAGGAGGCTATTTTGGACATAGTCACAGAAACAATAACAGATTTTGATCCGTGTGGTTCCGACGCAAATTAAATTGATGAATGACTTTTGAATATTGAAGTCCTATGTTATGTTCGCAGTCTTTTTTGTCTTGTACTATATTTCTCTTACATATTTCACCTACTCGCACATAAATTATACATTTGTATCTAGTGAATTCAGTATATGCTGATAGAAATATTATGCAATTTATTAATGATTTAATTTCTCTACTTGTTTTACGGAAAAATGGCATCCATATTGGATTTTATTCGTTTATCAATTGTGATGGATATAACTTTCAATAAATGTTATAAAAACAAATGTCTTACTTGTTCTGGGGTCAAATGCACTAAGTGGAAATACACACTATTCCTAATTGTCAATATAATGCTGATAAATGAATGGGCTAAGAGAACTTGACGGCCATTTTGGATTTTTCCACTTTACGAAGTTAGCGTAAGGTTTTGGAAGGGTCACCCCGGATAATTTAGTAGTGGTCACGGATCCGTAATATTTTTTCGCAAATTAATTTTCTTTTCAAATTAATTATTAGCATCAAAAGCATCATCTCTCTCTCTCTCTCTCTCTCTCTCTCTCTCTCTCTCTCTCTCTCTCTCTCTCTCTCTCTCTCTCTCGATTATCCTTTTTCAGCTCAATAAAAGCCGATTTTGTTACGCGTTCGTTCATTTATTAAACCGTCAAGGTAATCTCTCTCTCTCTCTCTCTCTCTCTCTCTCTCTCTCTCTCTCTCTCTCTCTCTCTCTTGATAATCCATTTTCAGCTTATTAAAGCCAATTTCTACATGCTCATCCATTTGTTAAACCGTCAAAGTAATCTCTCTCTCTCTCTCTCTCTCTCTCTCTCTCTCTCTCTCTCTCTCTCTCTCTCTCTCTCTCTCTCTCTCTCTCTCTCTCTCACCAACAACTTTTTTTATTTCTCTCATGACGCATTATAAGTCATCTCAAAAATGATTTTATAAAGCTGCTAAGAAAGAGATTAAGATTAGCTTATATTTAAAAGTTGTCGATTAGTAATTATCTAAATGAAAATGTGAACATCTCTGTAACATAACGCCGTTAAAATCTTACAGTTATTTTCCCTAATATTACGTCATTATCAGGAGAGAGAGAGCAATAAAAATAGGATCAACCATAGCAATTAATCACTAAACACTCTCCCCCATGTGAGGTGGTCCTCTAAATTATTGATATTGATTAGACCATATTATTATTATTATTATTATTATTATTATTATTATTATTATTATTATTATTATTATAAGCTAAACAACAACTCTAGTTGAAAAAGCAGGATGCTATAAGACCAAGGACTCCAACGAGGAAAAATACCCCAGTGTGGAAATGAAATAAGGAAATAAATTAACTATAACAGAAGTAATGGATAATAAATATGGAATATCCTAAGATCAGTTATAATGCTGAAATAGATCTGTCTTATATAAACTATGAAGAGAGATTTATATTAGCCTCCTCAACATAAAAACGTTGGTTGCAAGTTTGAACTTCTGAAGTTCCACAGAGCGCCGAAATAGTTTGAGTATTTGAATCACTAAGTGATTATGGTCTGCAGCATAAATTACGGCCGCCTCTTTATTATCATTTCAAGAAAATTCCTCCTCAAGTCAATACGTAACCTGTCTAATTCTGCTGTGTGTAATTCATTATTCGTAGCAAGAGCGAAAAAAAAAACATTATTTACAAAATATATTATAATTGACACCTCTCCTTTGTCTGCATCTTTTCCCACTTTTATGTGGGGTCGATGAAGAAGTGTCAATTATAATATATTTTGTAAATATTTTTTCTTCATCGACCCCACATATAAGAAGAAGAAGAAGAAGAAGAAGAAGAAGAAGAAGAAGAAGAAGAAGTGTCAATTATAATTTATTTTGTAAATAATTTATTAATTTCTTGTTTTTTTTTTACAAAATATATTATAATATATTCATCGACCCCACATAAAAGTGGGAAAAGATGCAAACAAAGAAGAAGAAGTGTCAATTATAATATATATTTGTAAATAATGTTTTTCCCCTTGCTGCGAATAATGAATTACACACCGCAGAAATAGATAGGTTATGTATTGACTTGAGGAGAAAAAAAAAAAAAGATTATTTACAAAACTATATTATAATTGACACCAATGATGCTGAAGAAATTAAAACATCGTTTAAAAATCACTAGATAATTTTTTTCTAATTATTGAAATGTATTGTACCGAACTTCATTGTAAAAAGAAAGTATTTTGCAGTTGCAAATTACTACATTGGCGTGTAAAGTTTCTATAGAAATATATTACACCAGCCAATCATATAAAGGTAATGGTACTATATAGTCTCCTATTGTGTAAAATAGTTGTTCATTACTTCAGTGATTGAAAATGGGAGTTGTTTCATTTATTCCCTATTAAAATATTTTTTGTTGGATCTTTTATATTTTTCCTGTATTATCATACTAAAAAGGAATAAAGTACAAAGTAAATTTGTTTGTTGTAAAAATAAGTCTTGCAAAAGTAATTTTCCAATTGCATCTGTCAAACTTTCACTTGTACTTTTGAAAAAACAATTATAAAAGTACTATATTTTTCCATGTGATGAAGATATTCTGAGTTACTTGGTATTTTAGTTAATAATGAATATCAAAGTGTATTATAAAAGCACCTCACTTAATTACTTTGATATAAGGAAGATTAGAATTTTTTCACTAATAATTTGTTGGTGAGATATTTACCAGAAGTCTGCACTTTCCCATATTATAAAGATATGTAAGAATAACAATACATTTTAGTTCATGACCACCAACATAGAAACCCCAATTTTCCTACTTCATGACCCGAGGATACCAAAGACCCTTATTTTTCTATGGTTAAAATAATTTGAAACCATGAGTTTTAAAAAGTTGGCAATACTACAATAATTCCTCAGCAACACTCTTCAGAATGTTAGTTGTTCGTTTAAACCAATTTTCGTTTAGATGCATGATCAAAACGAAAAGAATACTATTACTTTAGGCAACTTTGAAGTGATAGATATTGTACCAACCGTGTGTCACACGATCGTACATAGTTCATTTTGTGTATATATATTCTGCTTGTAACACTAGCAAGCCACCGCTAACGCCCCCTTACACGGGCCCTTTCCTTGTGATCCGACGCAGTCCGAAAGTATTCAAAATAAACATTCGTGGCAAAGAAGACTGGGTCTCCATTGATCGTCTAAAACCTGCTTATCTCCTGCCAGATGACCCACCTACAGTTTGCCTCTCTAGATCAGGGCGCCCTATTTAACATATACAGTATGTCATTTTTAGGGGGGGAGCCATGTACCAACCGTATGTCACACGATTGTACATAGTTCATTTTGTGTATATATTATGCTTGTATCTTCGCTCTTCCCTCGCACTAAAAAGAGCCTGAATAAACATGTCTGTTTTTCTCACCGGTAACGGTGCCGATTTTGAACATGAAATTTCTTGTTGTCTTGAGCTTTTGTATGTAAAGGAGAGTGTTCTATAATAAACTCATTCAGTTTCTTTCATCCTGTCTTTGAGTCACAACCTTCTCTCGGCCCGTCACAATATGATTACGAGATATTGCATTAATGAGAGTAATATAAGAGAAATATAAGAATCCTTAATGTGTATAATATATAAAAGTTATTGACTTTTAGAAAAATTATTCAGATATGTTTTATAAATTATTACTAATAGAATGGTAAATGTAGTTGTGTTTTGATATCTTGTAATTCAGCGCATTAGTGTTTTATAGAAGCCTAATTTATGAATACCTCATGCTTGTTTGTTAATGTTTACTTAACAAGAATCAAATGCAATATATTTGGAATTACTTTGAGTTTTCTTGGGCAGCTAAGAAATTAATCATAATAACCACGAGAGTTTGCTGTTTTCTATGTGGTTCGAGTTTGCTGAGTAGTTAGATAGCCAATGGTAATTACCAACTGTTTTCCCTGTGAGCCAAGTTTACTGAGTAGCTAAATAGCCAAACGTAATAACCACCTGTGTCTACTATTTTCCCCATGCTCTAAGTTTAATGAGTAACTAAAGAGAACATCGTAATAACGTCCAGTCAAGTATTTTCCCTGTGAACCAAGTTTGCTAAGTTGCTAAATAGCCAGTCGTCATAACCACTGGAGCTTAATGTTTTTCCAGTTTGCTGAGTATCTACGTAGCTTAAGGTGTCGCCATTCACCTTATTTGGACTCGTGAATTTGCATCGTGCTCGTAGGTTGATCTCTCAGAATGGAATTGGGATTCTTACATATGGATGATGGTTTATCAAGATCATATAACAAAATTTGTAGTTTTCCATGCATTGACATCAAAGTGAGCAGCCGAAGTAGCATACCAGGTACTAGAGAGTTCCAGAGCTCCATCAACCATGTAGAGCAATAATTATAGAGAATTCACAGATAAAAATATTACCGAGCTAAAATCCATATGGCAAAAATCTAGTTACTGTCCATGGAGAACCACGCCACTCACAAAGTGAAGGATCTTTAGAACATGGCAATGGAAACATCAAGGATTTATTTGTTGCCTACACGGTAGACAACGGCTTTAAATTAGTGCAGTTCCTAAAAACTCGAGCTTTACACTGGTATTTATCGGGCACCACGGACTGCGTTATTGGGCTGTGATGTCGAAGTTGGATTAACTTCTTCAACATTCCTAAGGATGTAATTGCTCGCATGCTGATGAAGAATATACTATTAATAGTATGATATATCACATCACATCCTAGTTACTGAAATTACATTTTATCATCATGATCATCAACTTCTCCTACGCCTATTAACGCAAAGGTCCTCAGTTATATTTCTCCAGTTGAGATACTACCATAAGAGAGTTAAGGGGTCTTTTGACTGACCAGACAGTACTACATTGGATCCTTCTCTCTGGTTACGTTTCACTTTCCCTTTGCCTACTCATACACCGGATAGCCTGGCCTGTTCTTTACAGATTCTCCTCTATCCTCACACACCTGACAACACTAGGATTATCAAACAATTCTTCTTCAACCAAGTGGTTAACTACTGCAACGTAATTTTTCAGTGGCTACTTTCCTCTTGGTAAGGGTAGAAGAGACTCTTTAGCTATGGTAAGCAGCTCTTCTAGGAGAAGGACACTCCAAAATCAAACCATTGTCCTTTAGTTTTGGGTAGGGCCATAGCTTCTGTACCATGGTCTTCCACTGTCTTGGGTTAGAGTTCTCTTGCTTGAGGTTACACTCGGGCACACTATTCTTTCTTATTTCTCTTCTTCTAGCTTTGTGAAAGTTTTTATAGTTTATATAGGAGATATTTATTTTAATGTTACTCTTCTTAAAATATTTCATTTTTCCTTGTTTCGTTCCTCAATAGGGTATTTTCCCTGTTGGAGCCTCTGGACTTATAGAATTCTGCTTTTCTAACTAGGGTTACAGCTTAGCTAATAATAATAATAATAATGATAATAATAATAATAATAATAATAATAATAATAATAATAATAATAATAATAGTCGTCTCTATCTTGAGATTTTAATTCAATACATCTCCATTCATCATCTACTTGTTATACCAAGAAATATTAAGCATGAAATTTTATCAACGTTCAGTGATTTCATGTAATCACTGATTCACATTTTCAATGATTACATGTAATCACTAACGGTCACAGTGATTACACGTATTCACTGAAAAGTTTAGTGAATTCATGAAATCGCTGATTACACATTTTCACTGTTATATATATATATATATATATATATATATATATATATATATATATATATATACGTATATATATATATATATATATATATATATATATATATATATATATATATATATATATATTCATATTTATTTATATATATATATGTGTGTATATATATATATATTTATATATAATAATAATAATAATAATAATAATAATAATAATAATAATAATAATAATAATTGCTGTTGCAGGTGTTGAGGTGCCAGTGATGGGAGATGAGAATGAGAGAGAGATTACAAGAGAGGAAGTGAGGAGAGCACTAGATGAAACGAGAGTAGGAAAAGCACCTGGTACGGATGGTGTGAGAGCTGAGATGTTGAAGGAAGGGGTGTGACTGTACTTGAATGCTTGGTGAGATTGTTTAATATGCGTTTTGTATTGTTAATGGCACCAGTAGATCGGGTTTGTGCATGTATTGTACCATTATATAAGGATAAGGGATATGTGCGTGAGTGTTGTAATTCAAGGGGTATTAGTTTGTTGAGTGTGGTTGGAAAAGTGTATGGTAGAGTACTGATTAAATGGATTAAGGATAAAACAGAGAATGCAATCTTAGAAGTAGAGGGTGGTCTTAGAAGAGTTAGGGGATGTATGAATCAGATTTTCACAGTTCGGCAGATATGCGAGAAATATTTAGCAAAAGGTAAGGAGGTGTATGTTGCGTTTATAGATCTGGAAAAACCTATGATAGAGTTGATAGGGAAGCGATGTAGAATGTGATGAGGTTACATGGAATTAATGGAAGGTTGTTGCAAGCAGTGAAAAGTTTCTACAAAGGTAGTAAATCGTGTGTTAGGATAGGAAATGCAGTGAGCGATTGGTTTCCGGTGAGAGTGGGGCTGAGACAGGAATATGTGATGTTGCCATGGTGGTTTAACTTGTTTTTTGATGGAGTGGTGAGAGAGGTGAATCCTCTAGTGCTTGGACGAGGATTGAAAATGATAGATGAGAATGATCTGTTTGCGTATGATACTGTAATGGTTGCAGACTCGGAAAAGAAGCTTTGCCGATTAGTGACAGAATTTGGAAATGTATGTGAGAGAAGGAAGTTGAGTGTTAATGAAGTGAGCGATTGGTTTCCGGGGAGAGTGGGCTGAGACAAGGATATGTGATGTCGCCATGGTGGTTTAACTTGTTTGTTGATGGAGTGGTGAGAGAGGTGAATGCTCTAGTGCTTGGACGAGGATTGAAAATGATAGACGAGAATGATCTGTTTGCGGTTGATACTGTACTGGTTGCAGACTCGGAAAAGAAGCTTTGCCGATTAGTGACAGAATTTGGAAAGGTATGTGAGAGAAGGAAGTTGAGTGTTAATGTGGGTAAGAGTAAGGTTATGAGATGTACAAGAAAGGAAGGTGGTGCGAGGCAGAATGTCATGTTGAATGAAGAGTTACTTGAGGGGGTGGATCAGTTTAAGTACTTGGGGTCTGTTGTTGCAGCAAATGGTGGAGTGGAACCAGATGTACGTCAGTGAGTGAATGAAGGATGCAAAGTGTTGAGGGTAGTGAAGGGACTGGTGAAGAATAGAGGGTTAGGCATGAATTTAAAGAGAGGTCTGTATGAGAAAGTGATTGTACCAACTGTGATGTATGGATCGGAGTTGTGGAGTAATGAAAGTGACGGAGAGACACAAATTGAATGTGTTTGAGATGGCTGGTGTATCTCGAGTAGATAGGATTAGGAATGAAGTAGTGAGGGTGAGAATGGGTGTAAGAAAAGAGATAGCAGCTAGAGGGGATATGAATGTGTTGAGGTTGTTTGGCCATGTTGAGAGAATGAAAAATGGCTGTCTGCTAAAGAAGGTGATGAATGCAAGAGTTGATGGGAAAAGTACAAGAGGAAGGCCAAGGTTTGGGTGGATGGATGGAGTGAAGAAAGCTCTGGGGGATAGGGGGATAGATGTGAGAGAGGTAAGAGAGCGTGCTAGAAATAGGAATGAATGGCCAGCGATTCTGACACAGGTCCAGTAGGACCTGCTGCTCCCTCCAGTCGCCCTGGCGGACCGCGGAGGTAGCAGCAGTAGGGAATTCAGCATTATGAAGCTTCTTCTGTGGTAGATAATGGGGGAGGGTGGGCTGTAGCACCCTAGCAGTACCAGTCGAACTCGGTTGAGTCCCTCGCCAGGCTGGGAGGAGAGTAGAGAGGAAAGGTCTCCTTTTTTTCATTTGTTTGATGTCGGTTAACCCCTAAATTTGGGGGAAGTGCCTTGGTATATGGATGGATATATATATGTGAGAGTGTATCGACTATGTCGAGAATTAGAAAAAGTGGGATGTCATCTTGGCTTCCATCCACATGCGCAATTTCTAACAAATAGCCCAACGAAAGTTTCTTTCCATTATAGGTACTCCCAAATTTCTCTCTAATAATGAGAGCAAGGATGAACTTGCTCAAAGTAAAACAAATTTAAAAAAAAATCAGAGATGTTGTTTGTGACCTATGCAAAGAAAGTGATACAGGAACGTAAAGAGAATGTGATACAAGAGTGGATACGTTGCAAAATTTCAGACGACGGCCATGAAACAAGAAAATGGTTGGAAAAGCATAATAGGTTGCCATAACTAATTTCATTGCAACTGATTTTAGGGTAAAATGGAGTAATATAATTACTCAGAACTTTCATAAAGAAAGACAATTGTTTATGGTCAAAGAAAACAATAAAATCTTGGAAGAAGGCCTGAGACAGCTGTAACTGTTTTAAGATAAATAATACGTAGCATTTATTAGATACCTATACTTCTTAGTAAACAAGTATCATGAGACTAATGGTTTACCCCAAAAGTAAATATAATAAGCTGCTAAAAGTAACTTAGTTACCCTGTAACTTATACCTGAATAAAACGTAGCTTTTATTAATAATGATAATGGTTGAACCCAAAAATATAAGATCTATAAGAATCATTTTACGATAAATGACATCAATAGGAACTGCACGCGCAGTACCTATCAATCAAGATAATTTCATAATATATCGATATTTCAAATTTATATGTGATTTCTTTTTTTGTAAAACTTTTAAAATTGAATTCTTTTCCGAAATTGATGTGAATTATACAGTTATTAGGGGAATTAATTATTTCTATATTGGATAACTAATTGTATAAGCATTTATGTCCCTGAAATCGAGGAGATAATTTGCCTATGTGCAAGTTGCTCGGAATGAGAGGAGCAGCAACAAGAAAGGAGTAAAGGAAATCCCAAGTGTTTCAAATATTTCTAGACAAATTTAAATATTCTTATTAAAGAATAAAATCAGTTAGATCGAAGCCACAGATGTAGAATAAAGCCACAACCAGAAAGAAAGATTAGAAAATGGCTTAGTAAGCGAGTTTGCGCAACAATTAGTTAACCTTCATCTGCCTAACGTATTGCGCAGGATCATATCGAAGAATAAAAGCCTAATCATGTTTTCCTTTTAAATGTTTTCAGTTAAAGCCTCCTCGACCATCACAGGACCGAGGATCCTTCTGTATCAAATATTAAACATTTACTTAACCAAGGTCTGTAGATCTAAGATTTAGGAATGGGCTACGAAAAACGATCCAAGTTATGATGAAAGAAAGTCATTGTGAAATGATGGCGGTTTCCTTCCTAGCGTCAAAGTCCCGGTTGGATGAAATGATATTTTTCTTTTATGCTAGGATCACACTTGGGCGATACGGCCATGGTGATGCGTGAGATGTTGATTTTAGCAAAATTTTGAGTATATCGCTACGCATCCCCTTTCATCCCGGGTGTGTTTAGCGCCAAATCCCTCGGACCGAGATGAGCGTCGTCACATGTGCGATACATCCCGGGTTGCCACAAGCCGTCGCAACAAAGGCGGACAGAATGAAACCTGCTCTTTTTTTTCACCTAATGTGCAATGATGGTCAGGCACCTACTATAAAATTTGTGCAAGGAGATAACTCATCGCATTATCCATGTTCTGTTTCCCCGTTATTGCTAACCAAATCGCCTCTCAAAACTATATATGCGATATCTCTCCCTATGGGAGATATGGCAACATGCATCACTGCGCATGTGTTTGTTCAGCGCTGGTATGTAAAAAGAGAGAGAGAGAGAGAGAGAGAGAGAGAGAGAGAGAGAGAGAGAGAGAGAGAGAGAGAGAGAGACTAATTGAAGTAGATAGACGACATAGAAAAAAATAAGAAAGAGTTGGTTGAATACTCTAATGCAGTTATGACTTGAGAGAGAGAGAGAGAGAGAGAGAGAGAGAGAGAGAGAGAGAGAGAGAGAGAGAGAGAGAGAGCCTTACCTTATTTTTTTTGGGTTCCCCCAGGTTCCTCAGTGTGAGAGAATACTTTATCACATTCGAAATAAAATACAAAGCCTGAACATCGCAACAATTGAAATGTATAGGGGCAGAAACATAATTTTGTTTTTACGAATTAGAATGTTTTAATGGAGTGGTGGACAATTTGTATAGACAGGAGTCCCGGGATCCGTGGATCACGTATGCTGCGATCGCATGTATGTGCGTGCACGAAGATCACTACTGCAAATTGCTCGATCAATTGAGATGTCACAACTTGCGCACTGCGATGTATGCCGCGGTTTCCTGCGCTTCGAAAAATATTTACTGAAATATCGCCTGAAAGTGCCTGCGATATTCAAATTTTTGGGATTTTCCCATATTTCCTCTGATCGCCAAGGGGTGATAGTCTGTCATAATAATCAGATCTCCTAAAGGAAGATTAATCTGATTTGCGTTTGCTGCAAAGTAAGTTTTCGTCTAGGTGAAGGCATTCTCTCTCTCTCTCTCTCTCTCTCTCTCTCTCTCTCTCTCTCTCTCTCTCTCTCTCTCTCTCTCTCTCTCTCTTAATCCCATTAATATGAAAGAATTAAGTGATCAGGGACAGTTCTCCTTATCTCTCTTTCCCAAAATAAGAAAAAAGGCAATTATAGATAAGTAAATTGTCTAAAGAAATACGATTCGAACTTTCGGGAAAGAAAAAAACGGAGCCATGGCTTCTGCATCTATATGTTTTAGGCGTTGCATCGTTGCTTTTGTGCAGGTATTCTAAATACGTTCTGTGTTTATTCAGTAGCCGCAAATACGATCAAGTCAGGTGTACAAACGATTACGCAATTTTCCCTTAATTTAGTCTCACAGCTTCAGATTCTGTGGACAATTTTTTTCTTAATTATGAGATTATTTTAGTGAAGTTGTTTTTATTAAATTAAAATGACCAGTTTCAATATTTTTATATACTGTATGTGTTTGTGATGTATGTGTATGTGTTTCTGTGTGAGTATGCGTGCACAGTATATAATTGTTTGTTCACTTAATTTTCTTGAATAATTCATTTTCATTTTATTTATTTATTTCTTATTACTTTTCTAAATGACATCGGATGAATATTACTATTATTATCATAAGTAATCATGAGCTAAGAGGGATTGCATATTGTCAATGATAACAACAACAACAACAACAACAACAACAATAATATTAATAATAATAATAATAATAATAATAATAATAATAATAATAATAATAATAATTCGATGCAATTTTCTCTCCTAGAAAAGGTATAAATCATATCATGGAAAATATAATCCACCATCTAACACTTATTTTCCATTCCCTTTTCCCCAAGTCACGTTCTGATCTCTTTCCTCTCAATAGAGAACGCGAATTGAAAAGATCTCTCACGAGTGAGTGTTAATTAGGCTAATGAAGGCAGGAAACAAGTGAGTAACCCGATGCAAACGACAGCTGGAATAAAATCAAGGTTGGGAGAGGTTGATTTGCGGAAGTGATAAGAGTATAAGAGTTTAATTTTTATTAGAAACCTCTGAAGTAGAATCAGCGAGGAAAGCTGGGGAAAACTTCCATTATTGAATCTGGTGACATTGCTGTTTTTCCAAGTTTGGTGACATTTTTATTACAGGGGATTAAAGGAATGTCTGGGTATGCTAAAGGTTTTGCTCTTTTCCTTTTCAGATTTGGTTTCCTCTCCTCGCTGGGCTGTTTTCCCTGTTGGGGACCTCTGGGCTTATAGCGTCCTACTTTTCCAACTGGGGTTGTGGTTTAGCAAGTAATAATAATAATAGTAACAATATATCTGTTTTGACGTTGTTACTGTTTTAGAATGATTTATTGTTAATTTGTTCTCATCACTTATTTATTTCCTTATTTCCTTTCCTCTTTGGGCTGTTTTTCCCGATTGGAGCCCTTGGGCTTATAGCATCTTACTTTTCCAACAAGGGTTGTAGCTTGGCTAATAATAATAATAATAATAATAATAATAATAATAATAATAATAATTTGGTTGAAAATCTTATCATTATGAGAAATACATTTTGATTTTTTTCTGTATCTGGCCGGTGTTTCTTTGCACTGAGGGTTATTTATTTTTTTTTTTCATATCAAATCGAAAAGGGTTTGACCTTTTGTAAAAGCTTTGATTTTTGGTTATGTTGAAAGTAATGCTTTTCAGAAATGGTGATAAAAAATACTTTTGGGATTTATCAAGTTTTGTTCAAACTGGTCAAAAAGTTTCTCTGTGAAACTGACAAGTTTCTGTTACAGACTTTGTTCTTTGGAATAGCGTAAATCTTTTTCTTCGAAGTTGGTGAACTACTTGCTTTTCATTATCTGGGTAAAGAGTTGCTATTAAAAACTAGTGGAACAGGTTTGGTTTCAATCTGTAATAGTAAGTATAAAGCGGTTGGTTTTATCCAATTTTGTGAAAGTTTGGCACTTCGAATTTAATGTGAGTTTCACTCTCTAGAATTGGTCAAGGTTCATTCTTTAGTAATTAAATAGTGAAAAGGTTTCTCTTCAGATTTCATGAAAGTATTGCTAATGACATCTGAAAAATAATTATCTTGAGTGTCGGTGAAACTGTAACGTTTTGGAATGGGTGAATCTGGTTCAAATTTCATTCGCGATCCTCTGGGATAATATCAACGTAATAATTAGCTGGTGCTGCTGTAAGTAGATTAAAATATTGGTCTTAGGAATTGATAAAAAATGTTTTTTTTTTTTTCCCGGATTTGACGAAAATGTTGGTCTTCAGATTCACCAAGTTTTGTTTTCACAATGAAGGAAAATTGTGTTTTACTGAGCATCATTCAATTTTTTTTTTTTTTTTTTTTTTTTTTTTTTTTTTTTTTTTTTTTTTTTTTTTTTATTTGCCTACATCATGTAAGTTCCTGTTCTCTCAGTTTCTTAAGAAGTTGAATAAATTATTATTCTAAAGAATTCGTGAAAGCATTGCTATTTCGATTTTGCAAAATTATTGCTTCTTTCTGTGACGGTGTCTCTTCAGAATGATCAAACTTGTTGTTCCATTTAATTAGTGGAAGTAATTCTCCAGAAAACTATTGTCGATTTAGAGAATTAACGTTTAATGGGTGAAAATATAGGTCCTAAAAGTTAATGAAAGCGCTGCTTCAAAGGATGATTCGAAAGTGGAGCATTTTCAAGATGCTTTCTGTTTTCCGGAATTAAAAGTGACTATAGAATAAAGGAAAATAGGTATTGATAGGCGGGGTTATGTTTGTATATCCTAGTGTATATATATGTATATATATATATATATATATATATATATATATATATATATATGGTACTGTACATCTCATCTATATAACAAGTGTCTGGTTATCTCCCGTATATAATATAAAGCACCCATTCTAGACTAAATATTATGCAGTCCCTCATTTAATGTATATATATATGTATATATATATATATATATATATATATATATATATATATATATATATATATATATATATTTATATATATATATAATGTGTGTGTGTGTCTGTGTGTGTAAATATATACATTATGAATATTATTATTATCATTATTATTATTATTATTACTAGCTATGCTACAACCCTAGTTGGAAAACCAAGATGCTATAAACCCAAGGGCTCCAACAGGGAAAAATAGTCAAGTGAAGAAAGGAAATAAGGAAATAACAAAAGGACATAAGAAGTAAAGAACAATTAAAATCAAGTATTTCAAAAACATTAACAACATTGAGACAGATATTATATATATATATATATATATATATATATATATATATATATATATATATATATATACTATAAAAAGACTTATGTATGGCAGCCTGTTCAACATAATAACATTTGGTGCAAGTTTGAACTTTTCAAGTTCTACTGATTCAACTACCCGATTAGGAAGATCATTCCTGAACTTGGTCACAGATGGAATAAAGCTTCTAGAATAAGGTGTACTATTGAGCTTTATGGTAGCCTGAAGACCAGAGAGGAGAACAATACCTGAAACACGGTAGAATGAAAGAATTAAAACATTTCTTTAGAATAGATTGATCACCAAAAATCTTGAAAGACTTTTTCAACTAAGCCATTTTTTTTTTTTTGTGCAGTTGAAGAAGACACAGACCTAACGTGTTTCTCAAAAGTAAATTATCTGTTCAGAATCACACCTAAAATTTTAAGTCATACAAAATTAAGGAAACATTATCATTGCTGATATCCGGATGTTGAGGAGTCACTGTTCTCGATCTACCTACAATCTTACTTTGGGTCTGGTTAGGATTCAACTTCATATCCCATAATTTGCACCATGCATTAATTTTAGTTAGATCTCTATTAAGGGATTCAGCAGCCCCAGATCTACATTCATGAGATGGAATTGATGCAAAGAGAGTAGCATCATCTGCTTATGCAACAAGCTGGTTTTCTTGGTCAAAGCACATGTCATTTGTATATAGTATGAAAAGTAATGGGCTAAGAACACTACCCTGAGGAACACCAAACATCACATTCCTATACTCACTATGGTGACCATCAACAACAGCTCTTTACGATCTATTGCTTAAAAATTCAATAATGTTGCTAAGAATTGACCCACCCACTCCCAACTGTTTGAGTTTGAAAACAAAGGCCTCATGATTAACACGGTCAAAGGCAGCACTAAAATCAAGGCCAATCATACGAAGTCCTGACCACAATCAAGGGATTTCTATACAACACTAGAGAATGTAAGGACATCACTTGCTCCAAGGCCTTTATGAGAATCAAATTGCAAACTAGGGAATAGTTGATTACATTCAGTAAACCTATTAAGACGTTTTTCCTAAAGACGTTCAAAAACTTTAGATAATATGGGAATTATGGAAATTAAGCAGTAATCATTGGACTTGAGCTACCACAAACACATTTACATAGTGGAGTAACTTTACCAATTCTCCAACAAGTACTAAAAGCTCCTCTTCTTGCTAGCTTGCGCAAAATAATTTTGGAGCCAAGAATTCTACAGTCTTTATAAAAAAAAAGAAAAATAGCATCTGGGTCTACACCTACATAAGCGTCAAGTTCTAGCAAGAGAGCTTTAATTTCAGGAGATCGAAAAGGTAAATTAGTTAGTTTAGCCTCAGGAAAACAGGAATGAGAAAGTTTAAGTTTCTCTTTACGCTGCTTACTTTCAAACGCATCAGCCAAAAGGGTTGACTTTTCCTTTTGTCAGTGAGTGACTGAGCCATCTGGTTTAAGTAAAGGAGGAACTGAGTGCAGATTTAAGGGCAGTCTACCGCTTATGTTCCTGGGTTGTACCAAAAAGGGTTTCTTTTATGGTTAAATTGTATTCTTTTTTAGTTTAAGCTGAGCAAAAGATCTAAGCTGAGTATAATTATATATATATATATATATATATATTTAATGTATATGTACTGTATATTCTGTATATACGTATATGTACTTATATTCATCGCACAATATTTTCCTATCATAGGTGATTGTTTAAATGACTCTACCTTCCATTTGGTAGCAAGTAATTTACAATGAGGTTAATAGTGGCATGCCATCCTACATGGCAGTTACAGTCATCTACTATACATTTCACGAACTACCACTACTACAAGTATGATTCACTACATTGGTCAACAGATTCAGGATGAGATTAAGCGGAAGATGCTTTAAACTTGAACGCGGTTGTGAGTGTGTTTCCTTTTGTATATGTGTGTGGGAATACACCTACACTGTTAAAAAAAAAATCGTAATTTTTAATCGGAAATTCTCCGTACAAATATACTGTTATCAGCTGTATTTCAGAAAATACAGGCGACTGTAACTGGCAATATTTATTCAAGGATTTTTACCGTCTTTTAATGCAATATTTAACAGTGTACAGTATATGTACAACGTATTTGAGAGAACCTACATACATGATATTCCGGGGCAAAACATTACTGCCTACTCTACGCAAGAGGAGAATAAAATCAATTATGTTAATGGACTTCTCCACTTGTGGCTTGACGTCCATCTTATCAAAGTGATGGACATAGATGGAGTCTGGAAGTATATGAAAGGGGAATAGTTTAAGAGGATGAGTGGCAGACAGACTGACTGATTGATTAATTAAATCTATCGGTACAAGGTCGATGTGGATGAAAATAATATACTGTCAAAACTTGCCCTTCCAAGGATTTTCGTTGATGGGACCTTTGTCAAATGTATTATGAATTGTGAGGAGAGCGGTTTGATTATGAAATTCATTGATTTGAAATTTATTCAATCTCTACTAAAATAGGAGAGGAGTTTAAACGATTCAAATAAATCCAAACCATATTATTGCTTCACATCAAGAAAAACACATTATTTTAAAGTATCTACTTTCAAATATGTATTAAACTAAACATAAGTAAACCTCAAGACAATATGAATTTGATTTCGCTTCAAGATGATACAGTAACTTAGCTCTTAACGAAACATGGAAATTTAGAATAGACATTATCTTGAGAATTATCATATAGGATGTGTTCCTAGAGATTGTATAGGAAGCAGGGGAAGGAAGAGAAAACGGTGGTTTGGCGAACTAGGAAAGTTTTAGGGCGTGGATTGGTATAGAAAGACCATAGACAAACTCAAGTGGAAGGAAATGTCTGAGGCCTTTGCTCTTTGGTGGACTAATAACGGCTAATGACGATGATGATGTATGTATATATATATATATATATATATATATATATATATATTATATGTATGTATGTATGTATGTATAACACCTATTTATAGTCCACTGCAGGAAAAAGGCCTCAGACTTATCAATTCATGTTTGGGGTTTGGCCAGTTTTCATCACTACGCTAGCCAGTGCGGATTGGTGATGATGTGAGATTTTTGTCTGCTCGATAACATCATACCTGGGCCTAACTAGTACAGCTTTGCTAACCGTGGTGATACACGAACCCTTTCACCCCGTTAAGGCATCCCCACTCAGAAAGGGATGTATACTATATATATATATATATATATATATATATATATATATATATATAATTTATATATATGTATATATATATATATATATATATATATATAACTGTATAGGCTATATATATATATTTATTTATTTATTTATTTATGTTTTATATATAGCACCCAACAGAAAGTTTTATACAACTAAGCTTCGAGAAGATGAGTACATAGAAACATTTGTAATTGAACATAGGACTCGATTTGCATTCTTAGAGTCGAGAGATACTATAAAAGGCAGACAAAGACAGGAATTGATTGCTGAAATGTCTCTAGGAAGTAATGAAAATTACAAGGTAGAGCATGCTAAGTATTCCAATATTGATAGTGAGGTCAAAAGAAATGTCAGGAATGATTGGAAAGAATATTTAAACAGGAAAGCAGATGAGGCCGAAAAAGCTATGAATTCAAGGAGTGGCTATGGTGTAAGAATCTCTCATAGAATTATTAATGAAATCTTTACTGGGGCAAAGAAGAAGAAGCATATACTCATCAAAAAGAGAGATGGATCTGTTATAACAACAGAAGATGAATAAAAGAAACGTTGAATGGAACACATTAGTGAGGGCAAGAATAGGAGATGTAGATGGAATAATTTGATTGATATACCTGAAGCTGAGGAAGACCTTGATGTGCCCATCAATGAATTCACTGTGTTTGAAGTCGAAACTATCATTAAAAAAAAATTAGAGAATGAAAGCCCCTGGATGCGATGGAATACCTGTTGTGATGATATTGTCCGAAAATAAAGTGACTCCCAGAATAATTAAAAGATTATTTTGTAGAATATTGCATGAAGAGGCAAAGCCTGATAAATGGGAGTTAGCAGTGTTGGTGGAAATGGAAAAAAAATATCTACCTAATTGCAATAATTACAGAGGCATCACACACGTCCGTTGTCATGAAAATATATAGTATGCTCATTCTAAAGAGAGTTGAGATTGATGAAAAGCTGAGAGATAAACTAGTTTGATTTAGAAAAGGTAGAAGTTGCACTTACTAAATATTCATTTGTAGACATATTGTACAGCAATTCGTAGAATATAGAAATCCACTTTATATGGCAGTTGTATACTATGAGAAAGCCTTTGATAGTGTGCCCCGGCCAATTTTGTGGAGAGACATGCGTTAATATGGAATTCCTCTTAAATATGTAAAATTGATTAAGTCTGTTCATGAGCATAACAAATGCAAAGTTAATGTTAGTGGAGTCCTATCAAATGAATTTCCAGTGAACTGTAGAGTTCACTTATGTTGTTCATTCTCTCCACGGATTTTGTAATGCATAGAACAGTTGGGGATGGTGGAGAAGAGTTGGGCTCGATTGGTAATAGGAAATTAGCAGACCTAGAGTATGCTGGTGACGCTGTCCTTATTAGCAGACCACACCAAGATTTGCAATGCTTGCTCATCAGAATGCATGAAATATCACAGGACGTTTGGCTCAAGATAAATAGAAGAAAGACAGAGATGATGAGAGCGGAATGTGCAAAGGAAGATGAAATATCATTGGAAGGAGAAAAGATTAATGTTGTAGAATCATTCAAGTATTTAGGGACTATGATCTCTATTACAGATAATGGCTAGGTTAAGTAAAATTTGGAAATAAAATCGCCTGAAATTGCATAAAAAGATCGGGCTTTATATCAGTTTAGTGGGATCGGTGTTACTGTATGGGCATGAGTCGTGGTTTGACAATGAAACAATATACAACGGATTTCGTAGATTTGAGAGCAAAGTCCTAAGAAGAGTATTGGAAGTTAAATGGCAAGACAGGATTAGAAAGGAAACTATACGAGAGATAGTCATATGTAGATGAGATCATGGTGAGGGGTACACGGAAATGGTTTGGGAATGATCTTCGCACTCCCCAAAAGAGATTAGTTCACCAAACGTTTAACCGGCCTCCATGAGGCACTAGAATTGTGGGAAGAACCAGGCCTGCATATCTGAGGACTATGGTTGCGTGATCTAGGAGATGATCAATGGAGAAGTGTTGAAATAAAAGTTCAAGATAGAAGCCCTTTGCGTCATGAGCGAAGGAGATTATATATATGTATGTATATATATATATATATATATATATATATATATATATATATATGTATGTATATATATAATATTTATATATATATGTATGTATATATATATATATATGTATATATTTATATGTGTATATATATAATATTTATACATATATATATATATGTATGTATGTATGTATATATATATATATATATATATATATATATATATGTGTGTGTATATATATTTATATGTGTATATATGTAATATTCATATATATATATATATATATATATATAATATTTATATATATATGTATTTATTTATTTATTTATATATATATGTATATATATATATGTATATGTATGTATATATATATATATATATATATATATATATATATATACATATATATTCGAAAATTCCCACGACATTAGATAGGGTTCTTTTCCAAAATGGCAAGATAATAGCTTATACTACAATTCTATATTTGGGTAAAATGAAATGGGGAGAAGAAAAAGATGTGTAAACTCAACGTCTATGCCTCCAACATTTCAAGGCCTCTATTATTATCATTACTAGATAAGCTACAACTCTATTTGGAAAAGCAGGTTGTTATAAGCCCAAGGGCTCTGACAGGGAAAGTAGCATAGTGAGGAAAGGATATAAGGTGATAGAGTGTGCCTGAGTGTACCCTCAATCAAGAGAACACGAACCCAAGACAGTGCAAGACTACAAAGGCTATGACGCTACCCAGGAATAGAGAACAAAGATTTTATTTAGGATTGTCATTCTCCTAGAAGAGCTGCTTACCATAGCTAAAAAGACTCTTCAACCCTTACCAAGTTTAAAGTATCCACTGAACAATTACAGTGCAGTAGTTGACACCTTGAGTGAAGAACTTTTTGGTTAATTTAGTGCTGTCAGGTTTATGAGTGAAGAGAAAAATTTGTAAAGATTAGGCCAGACTATTCGGTGTATATGTAGGCAAAGGAAATATGAGCCGTAACTATACGGGGATCCAATGTAGTACTATCTGGCTACTCAAAGGACTCAATAAATCTCGATCTCTAGTTTATATCATTTAGAAGATCTTCAGTAATCCAGCTTTCTTATCAATGCGGATATCTCTGTCTTTACAGAGAAGCTATACTCATGCTTCGATGCCATGCAACAATCTGAAACAGCCAGAAGTCTCTCGGTTTGATACATAGAGTAGCTAAATGTTATCAAAATATGATGTTAAGGAAACACGATCTTGATAACTCTTGATATACTTTGTGAAGTTTCTTATTTGGCCAGTCAACCTGTTTTCGTCGAAAACCATATTTAGCATTTTCTTATCGATTGATAGCTTATTCGTTTATCGGTTTTCAATCATTGGTTTTTGGGGCTATTCTTCGTTACAGAAACTTTTCTTGCCAATATATCTTGTTTTAAAGTATATTGTTAAAACTTTTATAAAATGTGATTCTTAATGTAGATTAAATCCCCTTCCTATTCTTTGTCCCGGTCATTTGCAGATACATAATTTGATATATGTTTCTCATTGTTTTTCTTGAAATATTTTGTTCCTTGCACAGGTTTCGTGTGTACTCGTTTTAAAGAGTTATTTCAAAGGAAATTCATCTCCAACTTATTTGTCACTCGTTTCCATCTTTAAGAGTTAACATCAACTAGCTGGCGATTGTCTCCTTAGTATTGTCTTATTTTGATCATTTAATACAGAAAATACTTAATTACAGAAGTTGCCATAAGAGAATTATGGTCTGTTGATGGAGGATGAAATTATAAAAGAAGCAACTTATCGTGAATGGTGTTAATATCTTTTTGCCTACATTAGGAGGTGACTGAAGAATAATTACTTCCTAAAAATATTTTCATCGCCAACATACAGTTAGACTTCAGGTGAATTCATAATTGTTAGTGGAGCTATTTATATAATATAAGGTGAATTATTTTAATGCTGCTTTTGCTATAAATTTCTTTTTTCATCTAACTGAAAAGTTTCCTCTACATTCTTTCTGTTCCAGTAATCTCTTACATAAATAAACAGTTTTAGATTATCTCTGTGTTCATGGACCATAAACGCTTAAGGCCTTTTTTTCTCATTTACTTAATAATATGTTTTCCTGTTTGAGATGGATTGTACGCATGGGTGATATTTACAAGAAAAAACTGCAGTTCCTTTGTAAGATAAACTTACTCTCACGTTATTTAAAAGCGATTTACATATAAATGTAACTGCATATAAAGTGCCTCTTGTACAGTAAAAGTATGAGAGAATTCTTTAATAGGATACTCGAAAGAATTCCCCTTTGAATTTGATCCTTTTTCCTTAGGAAGTTATAAAAGATTAGGGTTGCGGTATCCTATTGGAAACGTCCTTGCCTGGCGATCAGCTAGACTGGGGTTCGAGCTCCTCTCAAGCTCGATAGTTTCTTATAGTGTCTGCAATTTTCCCATCCTTGTAAGCTAAGGATAGGGGTCTGGTGGAACCCATAGGACTACCTACTGAGTCATCAGCAGTCATTGCCTGGCCCTCCCTAGTCTTAGCGTGGGTGGAGAGAGTCCTTGGGTGCTGATCATAATTATGTATGTATGGTCATTCCCTCAGGAATTGTTCTTTTAGGAATCTAGGGCAGTGTCACTGTCCCTTACCTCTGACATTCATGAGCGACCTTTAAACCTTTAATTTTGAAGTTAAACAATATTTCTCTTTATTTCCATTACTTTTTTTATTTTTGTACGAATAAATATTAGACTTATCTCTCTTTTAATTATTTCATATCCTTCACAGAGGAGACTTAAGGTTTCCGAAATTATCCAGCAAATCATGTTGCGTCAAGTAAGAATAAAAAAAAAAAAACATTAGATAGTAAGTGGAGGCCACGACTAAGCCAGTGACGCAATATGTGAAGTCATTGTTGCATAAAACTGTAATTCACTCGGGTTTCCTCTCTGATACAATGATAGATTTTATTGCAAATCCTGCATTGCAATAAATATGGGTTTTGCCATTACCTCTGATAACTAAAAATCAGAGAATATCGATATACCCTTTATTGGCGGTTTCTTTCTTCTTCTTTTTTTAGATTTAAACTGTTGGTAGATTTTTATAGACTATGCTATTGTCATTGAGCATTTATATAAAAAAAAAAAAAAAACCTAGATTGAATGAGAAATAATCTATGATGTTGGTACAATTTGAAACAAATAAACTTTTATTTTAAGTTATTTCAGGCAATTGATTTTATAAAGATGTTTTTAACGTTTATACGACCAAGTTAATGGAATTACCGTATTATCAGTAAAACGAAACTTGAAAACAAAAAGCATTTTTATCAATGAATAATTACATCAATATACTGCCCTTTTTCTGGATCCTGCAACATTTTAGCCTTGGGAGTTTTGTTGCTATTATTAGTTCATTGGTTCAATTCATAAAATGTGGCATCGGAAAGGAAAAAAAATAACAGTATCTCGATTTTAGAGGTTTTGATTGTCTTGACATATAACCACACCTTGCGAGCGGAAAGGGAGAAGGAAATATTCACGCTTAAAAAAAGTATATTATTACAATACACCTGTTTTTGCACACTTAGTAAATACTAAGACTATATTTTATTAGCAGGATTTAAATTATCCATATTGATCTCTGTCGTTCAATTAGTTCGTTATGCATGTTATATAAGATTTTTCAAGATTCTGATTATCCTTTACATTCAAATCTTCCCGAATAGTTCCATCCTGTTCGTATTACTAGGCATGCAGTTAATGTTAATAGTCAGGCCTTCTCCATTATGGGGGACAATACTACACAGTATTCCAGAAGTTTTATTCCAGGTGTGACCAAGGTGTGAAATAATCTTCCTAAACGGGTAGTTGAATCAGTAGAACTTCAAAAGTTCAAACTTGCAGCAAATGTTTTAAGTCTCTTTTTATAGTTTTTATGTGAAAGAACTGTTTTAATGTAGTTAGGGTAATGTTCTTCAAATATTTTTATTGTAATTGTTCATTACATCTCATTGAGTTTATTTATTTCCTCATTTCCTTTCCTCACTGGACTATTTTTCCTGGTTGGTGACCTTTTTCTTATAGCATCCTGCTATTCCAATGATATTTAGAAAGCCATACAATAACTTTTCATAGAAAAATTTCTATTCAAGCTATTCTAAGAATATAAAGCCTTTCTGTTTTTCCCCATATAGCTTGGGGAACGAAAAATATGTAGCTTTGACTACATAGAAGATTAGTTTACCAAAATTGAAAAAATTTCTTCTAATCTCTGTTATCCTTAGTATATATTTAGAAAGCTGAATGAATAGAGCTAAGAAAACATTATATAGCATCAATATAGAGGAAATAGAGGAAATTAATAATATACATTGTTCACCATTTCATGAATATATTTTGGAAATCATCCTCCTTTTGATAAAACTGGATATAATGGTAGTGTTAATTTATTGTCGCACATTGAAAAACATGTTAATTGAGAATATATCCTAAAATGACAACGACGTAATATAAAGTATTCCATGTTCAGAATATAATTCATAATATATCGTCCATAAATCTAAAGACATTCCTGTTAGAGTCAAACAGCTCTTATGGCTGTCTCTACAGTAGTAGGTTCGTTATGCTGTGGCTGTCCATTTGTTTAATTCGAGTCATAGAATTGTCTGCTTGGATACCGAGACAGTAATTTATGTTAATAACTTTATATAATGAAATATTGTTGAATCCTTTTTGATTACCTGTACATAAGCCATGCACCTGTTTTCCAGCAATCCTGTGTTATAATCTTTTCTTAAATCCAACTTATCTGTGATTATAAAGAAACTGCCGGCTTAGGGATCCCCATTTCTGTATAAATTCGATGCTCTTGTATTTTCATTTTCATTATGAGTACGAAGATGCCATTTACAAGGCGAAAGTAATAACGCCAAAGCATGTCTTTTTATTTCTCCTTTCGTGGCTATAGTACATATTTATGCTTATCATGCTTAAGTTGTCGTCACTCATATATACTATATATTCTGTATGTAGGGAAGAAGAGACTCTTTAGATATGGTAAGCAGCTTT
Organism: Palaemon carinicauda; assembly: GCF_036898095.1. Lineage (NCBI taxonomy): Eukaryota > Metazoa > Arthropoda > Malacostraca > Decapoda > Palaemonidae > Palaemon > Palaemon carinicauda. The sequence continues at coordinate 4,687,851 of NC_090761.1, forward strand.
TCTAGGAGAAGGACACTC